>NC_063332.1:161279262-161402439 GCF_021869965.1 Rhincodon typus | reverse complement strand
TGTGTTCATCCAGCTCCGCACCTTGTTGTCTTTGGAAAACTTATACTGCTTTGTGCCTTTGAGAAACAATTTAAAAAAGTAAATGTTTACAAGAACATTCTTTTGTCTTCCAATGTACGTTTGGGTGTGCAGACATTTTCAACTTACATTTGAAAACCAGTTTAAATCCTGTGTAATTAATCCCAAAAACGGTTTTCGTAAATACTACAGGAATTAACATTGAAACATAGAAAATAGGAGCAGGAGTAGGCCATTCAGCCGTTTGAGTGCTTTCACCATTCAAATGATCACAGCTGATTAACCAACTCAGTACTGAGTTCCTGCTTTCCCGCATACCCTTTGATCCCTTTTAACCCTCAGAACTATAATGCTCCTTCTTGAAAACATTCAACGTTTTGGTCTCAATCGCTTTCTGTGGTAGAGAATTCCACAAGCTCACGACTCTCTGGGTAAAGAAGTTTCTCCTCATCTCTGTACTAAATGGCCTACACAGTATCCTTAAATTGTGACTCATGGTTCTGGATTCCACAGCCATCGGGAACGTAGAAACAGAGAAAGTAGTTCTCCCAGTCTTCTGGAATACTGACCAGAACTCCCAGGGAAAGTGGCATCCCTCCATTGCTGAAGTTAAGCTTGAAGACTGGTGGAACCAGTGTCATTTGCTCTGTGTTTTTCTTTATGATTTAAGTCTCGATATTTTTCACTGGCTTTGTGTTGGTGTAATCTTTCTCTGTTTATGGCTCTTTCTTTCAATGTTCAAGGACTGATTTTGAGTTAGTACCAAAATGCAAAATATTCATCAGTGAATCATTATACTGCTTTATCACTCACAATTTTAATTTCCATTGAAATCAATGGTAACAAAGCTGAGTAATGTGGAAAGTGGCTGATTTGTTGATGCACATTATACATTGTAGCATAAAAACAAAATTGCATCCTCTTGCATAAATCTCCACTTATCAATATTTGCAGTTATCTGAATTTAGGTCTCATTGTACTTCTATGACCATTTAATATTTGATTAAACTTGTCTGATCACAGATTCTTGTATAGTGCTTTAGTTAACGAGTCAAGTGACTGACTGACTCTGAGAGAAAATTTTAGATGAAGACTAGATATGCTGCCCTTTGTTGTGATAACATGTATATTGAAAGTTCTGTAAAATTCTAAGATGTTTTGTGATGTAAATAAACTCCAAATTTAGAACTATGCCTGCATTAATTTGAGATAATTAAGACATACAGCAACTCAACCTAAGAAAAGTATTCATCATCTAATTATTACCTCTTGCACTCAATTGAGGAGAAAAATTACACTCTCATTGTATTTTTTTTAGAAGGGGTCTGAAGGAAACAATTGCAGGGCTATTCTATTATATGACAAGTGCTTAGAACAAGACTGGAAATACACTTAAGGAGCATCAGAGGAGCAGGAAAGCTGACGTTTCGGGTCAGGACCCTTCTTCAGAAAATCTTCAGATTTTCTGAAGAAGGGTCCCGACCCGAAATGTCAGCTTTCCTGCTCCTCTGATGCTGCCTGACCTGCTGTGTTCCTCCAGTTCCACACTGTGTTATCTCAGACTCCAGCATCGGCAGTTCTTACTATCCTGGAAATATACTTGATGGCTAGTTGCAATTGGCACATCTTGGGTCAATTTTGTGGCCAAACCAACAGCATTTATCTGGATCATTGAGGGCTCACAACAAACACCGTGAGATTATACTTGACCTCCTCCATTGTGAAGCACAAAGGTGCAGCTTAAAATAAATACATTTTGTAATTTAACCTATTAAATGTAACATAAATTTGCATGCAGGCGTTCCAATTGACATTTTGTACTGTAATGAACTATATCAAGCAGAAATAGTTCTCTTTGCTTTAATTATCAGTGCAAGGAATTCATCCAATTTAAATTAAGGTGACAAAAGAGAAAGAATTCTGAGTATAAGTTCTGACCATTGAACTCCTTCCAACAGCTATGGAAAGGCTACATTGACGTAAGAAAGCCGAAGCAGCAATTGCTGTTGCTCCAAATAAGGGCAAAATACTTATGCGCTAGAGATCTGGCAATATCAGTGGAGAGAGAAACTGCATTATCAGAAAAATCAGACTTGTTGGAACACAGCCAAGTCAGCACTGCCTGAGAGTGTGGCGGAGGCAGACACAATCACAGTGATTTTAAAAGAAAAAGTCTTGGAAAAGCATCTAGAGAGAAAAAAAAGGTACCATTACTGGAAAGTGAGTGGGAGTTGAACCAGCTGAGTCATCCTTGTAGAGAAATGTCATGAATGGCCTCTTTCTATACTTGTAGCTATTTTATGATTCCATGATTTGTATTTGGAGTGTACTGTCTTACTTATCTGGCCAAGTTGCCATCAGAGTCGGGATCTCTCTCTACACAAAGTAATTGCAACAAAAAGATTACTGACAGATAATCAACTGAGTAATATCCAAGTCAACTTTACAGCCTGCTGATTTAAACAGAAGGGTCTTTCAATTTTGCTCTTAATTAACTGGGGTTGCTAAAACCCAACTGGGGAAAAGTAAAAACAAAGGATGGAATTTAAAAAAAATGCAAAGGTCACGTATGCTGATAACAAAAGATTTTCTTTGGCACGTAACAGTGTACACTGTCTTGATGAGCTTATGTAGTGCCAAGCATTATCAATGAGCAAAGGCTCCACTTTCGTTTTCAAAAGTTTAAGCAGTCTTTTGTTATTCTTATTTTAAAACTTGCAACATGATATGTTGAAAGAAGCTGAGTTCCTTGCAAAGTGCATTGGTCATTCATTTAATGCATTCAAAAAACTATCATGGTGAAAGAATGGATGAGGGTTTAAGTTGTAAATTAATAGGCTAGTGTTTCATCAGGGCTCAAAGTGTATGTGGTTGGATGGAAGTTCCCTGAAAATCACCAAAACGCCGCAAAAATTCAATCTGAGAAAAATCCCCCACCCCAGTGTGAACAAAATGGATAGGATCAGTAAGGAGAAAGTTCTCCAATCATTGTGCAGTTTTCTCATATGCTTGCTGTTGATAGGTTCATTAATAAGCCTATCAGCAACAAGAATCAGTCCTCACGCCTCAATTATTTGCTCTCTGCATTAATGATGTGCAGGAGGAGCTGAGTGCAATGTATCCAAATTTGCTGCTGACACAAAAATAGGTGAGAGAGCAAGTTGTGACAAGGACATAAGGAATCTTCACTGTACCACCAATTTTGGTGTCATCCACAAACTTACTAATCATGCCTTCTATAGTCTCATCTAAATCATTTATATAAATGACAAATAAAAGTGGACCTAGCCCCAAGCCGTGTGGACCACCGTTGCTAACTGGCTTCCAATCCAAAAAAAAACCCTTTACCATTGCTATCTGTTTCCTGCTGATTTGACTTTTTCTGATTTTTTTTTAAATCAACCTGTTCAGGGATGTTGTTAGGTACCTGTGGAGCAGATAGGACTGGAACCTGGGTTCCTTGTTCAGAGGCAGGGACTGCATCGTATGGATTCGCTGAAAGGATGATTCTTTTTTTCTACCCAGAAGCGTTATCACACAAAACTGAGTGACTTTCCCACTACCACCACCAAAATCACCGTGACTTTTTTTGTGTAAGCTACTAACCACCACCAGTAATCACCAATGCAGTCAATTCAATATATTTACAAGCAAAGCCCGTTAAGGGCAATGCAAACTGCCAAAAGTGAGGGGGAGGTAGGGAGAGAGCAAAAGACTAAATAAAAATGGAGTTGGATAGGGAAATAAAGTGCTGTATCTTTGCAGCACCTACCTCATTCTAAAGGCATTGGGGGCTTGCTTTATTTATTTTTTAAACCTATTTTCTAATCAGCATGTTCAGGGATGTTATTAGCAAGCTATGGAGTGAGAGGACTTGAACTTTGGTCCCCTGGATCAGGAGTAGGAGCGCTACCACTGCACCACAAGTCCCCTTGTGGGTCTGCTTTTTTTTCTTTTTTATACTCTATGTGCTATTGCACACAATTGAGCGACCTTCCCGCTTGAGTCTGCTTTTTCATTTCTTTAACATATTTCCGAATCAACCCGTTCAGGGATTTTATTACGTACCTCTGGAACGTGGGACTTGAACACAAGCCTCCTGGCTAAAAGGTAGGGATACTACCACTGCACCACAAGAGCTCTAAAATTCTGTCTTCTGTGGTAGGAGTTGAAGCCATGACTACAGCACATCAGTTTGATCTTTGAATTACCTAAGTAATGACTACACCACTACTCTCCCATAGAATCACCTCCCACATGACAGGTGAGAATTCTACCCACTGAACCACCAATGCAGCCATCACTAAAGGTCTTAGGTGATGAGTTCCAATTGGACAAGTCATCGCCTGTTACCAAGGGAACTCATAATCAACAAGCTCCACAGGAGATTAACTAGTGATTCCCCATGGGCCTTGCAGGGGTTATCAAGTAACATAATCATATTTACCAATAATTGTACTAACAGCTTGAATTGTAATGAGGGATGAGATTAACCATAGGAAAACAAAATAATCTGAAAAAATCAACTTCAGGCATAATTGTTTCAGCTTGCTTAGTGCACGCTGAGGTTCTTTCCAATTTATTAAATTTATTATATTAAAGTAAAAGCATTGTGTGTATATTGCCTGAATCATTGTTTAAATGTGCCAAATAAATGTGGAATTAAATCAGTTTTCTGCTTACTTGTTTTTGTATGGATCTTTGGGTTAACTAAGATTAATATGAAAGAATGAAAAACATTCCTGTCAGCAAGTAGCATTCCCAATTCAGGAATAGTACAACCCATTTCAAAATAAAGCATCTACAGAACTGGTACAAATCTGTGCACTATTGTAACCTTAGTAGAGAGCTTTACACAGTGACCATTTTTCACATTTGTTCAATGATAGCCGTCTCACCCTTTAATTAGAGGTTTATGGGTTCAAGTCTCACTTTGTAATTCAAGCTAATGTTAGTACTGTGCTGAGGGAGCGCTACAAGTATTGAAGATTATGTTTTGCAGATGAGATGGTAAACTGATTCCTCATCTGCCCTTTCCTTTAAAAGAAAATAACCAAGGAGGTTCAGTTTCTGCCCTGATATTGTTACAATTGATGTAGAGACCAACAATGATTTTTTTAAAAAGATTCAAACTTTCTGTTGCTATTTGGACGAATGAGACAGCAAGAATTTGTATTTTAAATGTTTACTGTAATAAATTACATTTGGCATTCCCAAGGAAACACTTTTTTTATAAGCAACATATACTTTAAACTATTGAGTTGTAATTTTGAGTGACTGTCTTCAGTTTCCTCAGTTTTCAGAGAGATTCTTAAATCAGTAGTAAAGTCTGTTCTGATGATAGTCCTTATCCATGACCATGCAAGAACAAAACTTCCTGAATTCTGAGGCCAAAAGATACATCGCTGACTAGAGTTAGTCTCACTCCTGCAACTAGCTTTGACAGCTTGCAAAGAGAAGCATCCTTTTCTCTCTGCTGATCACACAGATCTGTAATCTCTTGGTACTATTCACCAATTTGTAGGGAAGCCTGTGATTTTATTTCAAAAATGGTTTTCTCTGCATCTTCCCCATGATCAAACCCATTAACTTTGCACACATGGAGAAATGCTAATGAGTAGTTCTTGATCCCCAGTCCTCCCCTTGGAGGTAAATGGACAATTTAGGGCTTCTGTGGTACAGTGGTAGTGTCCCTGCATCTGAGCCAGCTGGCCTGGGTTCAAGTCCCACCTGCTCCAGAGGTGTGTCATAATGTCTCTCTGGACAGGTTGAGTAGAAAATATTTACAACTGTTTATACTTCAGTGCCTTAACGGGACTTTGGGAGCCTCAGAGTCTACCTGTGGGAGACTAAGAAGGCTGCTGTTGTTTCCAAGGGTAAAGAGATTCACCTTCTACTCAATAAAGCAATCTATGCCTTCCTTTGATCTCTAGCAATAAAACTATCCAGACTCACTGTCAAGCAAAAGGAAGAATTGGTCACATGAAAGTTACCTGAAATTTCAAGAAACAGCCCCACATCAACTTATAAACCTCATAATAAGAATATTATTGTGCAGATAGTGACTGTGCAACTCTGCATTGTGTACTCTTGAGTGTAAACAGTTTATTTGATTGATCTAATAATCTGAAATAAATAATGCAATAATGTAACAGTTGAATATTCATTTTTTTAACCTCCAAGAAGTTTCTTCTGAGTAGCTTTTTGAAATGAATTTGAAAAGTAAAAGGCTGTTGATAGCTTTACGGCAATAAAGGTCATAATGTGTGACCGAGTATGAAAAAGCAAAATGAGTATTCTAAAAGCATTTCTATTGTAGCTTTTTGCATTTATAAACTTTAGAAGGCGTCTTTAGAGAGTGGAATAATAAGAGAGACTGGGTGAGACCGTGGAAATTGTAATGATGGGATGAGGGATTGTAGGAAGAGAAATAGATAGAGGGAAGATAAAAATGATAGGAGACAAGATGGGGGCAAAAGAATGGGCAGAAGTGAGAGTGAATGGGAAGGGGATGGAAAATGAGCTGCTGAAGGCTGTGTTTTCCTTATAACAACCCAGTTCAATTGTTGACTTCGATGATTCGATCCCCTACCACAGCCTGTTACCAACCAACGTCATCATGCAGGATATGAAAGCCAGAGGGAAAAAGTTAAATGACAGAAGGAGAAACAAAAATAGGAGGGAAATAGTACAGCATTGAAGGAAAAAGACAGGAGCACAAGATCAAGAGAATCAGCAACATATAGATATCCATGTGAGAGTGACAAAGTTTTCTGACTTTCAAAATTCAACTCTTTCTTATGCATATATGGAAACTTATGTTGACTGCTTCTTAAGCCTAAACATCACTGAAAATCTTCTGCAAGATGTAACTGCAACACATAGTCTTCAATTCAAATAGCCATATCTGTGAGTGTATTTTATTGCTTTCAAGTAAAATTAGCATTCTCATTTGAAATCAGAGTAAACAAATATCATTGCTAAAGCTGTCTTTTTCTTATCATTACACTTGGGAATGACATTTAAATTCCAGACGGAGCAGAATTGACTGTAGATTTTTGACCTGCCTGCCACATCATTGCATTTTAAGCTATGCAAATTTTCATTTGCATTGATTGGAAGGTTGTGCAAACCTCATCCATATGAAATTCCTACAATCACTCAAAACTATGCACCAAATTAAACAGCAAAATGATTTCCTGAGCCTATCAGCCTTTGAACAGTTTTGAATGAGGATAATGAACTTTTAAAATTGGAGTTAAGAATCCTTAAAATTGCAGGTTCTGATGCAAATTTCTAAACATATGAAACCCATTTTTTACAGTTATATGGAGTTGCTCATTGAATAACTGGGGGAAACAGGGGACTTTGAAAAGAGAGAGCTCTCATTGTCCTTTTAATTATTTAGCAGTAGATTCACAATTGTGCCAATGCCACTGAGTTTGTCTCTATCAATGAAAATATTTATCACTTTTAATGGAAAATTATAGTGCATTCAACATATGATCTGTATTTTGAAAGCAGTACATCTAACTCAGTGATACAGCACAGAAGGTCACACCATACCTATGTTAACTGTTCAATGGAGTTTAATCAGTCCTATTCCCTGCTATTGACTATAGCCCTGTGTTTTGGTTCCACTCAAGTATTTATGCCAATCCTGTATAATAGTTAAGCTCCAATTCTTATGGCTAGTTTGGGCGTGCAGAGGCCAAAGACATTTTGGCTCTGTGAACCCAACCTTTGAAAATAGTTTCCCCTGTATCCCATTTTTGGTTCAGGAAGTATGCACTGGATTGGGAGTCAGGGCTGGATTGGGAGTCAGATCAGGCAACATCAGTAGAGGTGAGGAGGATACGGTTCCAGGGACTGGCTAGAGAGTCTGCCTTGGGGTTCTGGCACTGTTTCCAAAAACTAAAACAAAGGAATGAACTTTAAAATGTTCATCTGGACCTTACCATTCACATATTTCTCATTCCTCCTTGCCAATGCCTCATCCGTACTAATCCATGCCACTTAATGACCTGTACCCATTCCACATGGTCCTTCATAACAATGACCATTCATAACCCCTCTACCAACTCAGTACATTTACTTGTCCTCCCTCCTCAAGTGAATATTTTGACCATACTTTGAAACAAATGAGTTCCAGCTCACAACAACTCGCTACAATTTTTTCTCTCATGTTCTCAGGTTCTTTTGCCAAAGCATTTAAATATGATTTATCAACCTTTCTGCCGATAGAAATGTTTTTTTTTCCTTATTCACTCGATCAAAACTCATGATTTGAATCATCACTTTAAAAAAGTCCTCTTTATCTTGTCTTCTCCAATGAGACTAACTCCATCCTCTCCAGCTAATGAAGTTCTTCATCCCTGGTACTATTCTAGTGGATCTATTCCACACACTCTCAAGGCCTAAGCTTCCTGAAATTAAGCCAACATTCCAGCTGAGATCTAACCAGTGTTTTATTCATCCTTGCTTTTGTACTGCAAACCTCTATTTGAAATGCTAATAATGCCATATTGTTTCCATAATTCTTTAATTACATATGCTCCCAAGTCTCTCAGACCCTACACCTCTCTAACTATTATACACAGAAACTACTAATGCTAAAATTTCATCTGCCTTGCATCTGTGCATTTCATTAGACTGTTTGTGTCTGTCTAAAGTTGCTTACGTGCCTCTTCGTTGTTTACTACATTTGAGTTTTGTGTTGTTCAAAAACTTTGAAATCATACCCTAGGTACTCAAGTTCAGGCTATTACAAAAATGATAAAAAGCAGTAGACCTAATATTGACACTGAGATTCACACCAGTATACTTACGTCAGCTTTCTGTGCCTCAGCCAATTTCCTATAGACCATCCCTGCCCCTTCAGTCTGCAAGCTTCAATTTTGCTAACATGCTGATTATATGTTATGTTATCAAATGCCCTTTGAAACTTCATATGCACAACAGTATTACAGAATTGTTATGGTGTAGATGCCCTCTTGAATGCCTCAGTTGGATCTGCCTCTACTACACTTGCAGCCAATTCATTCCATACCCTAACTACTCACTGAGTGAAAAAGTTATTTCTCATATCAACCTTGCTTCTTTTGCACATCACGTTATATTTATGCACTCTCATTCTTGTTCCTTTTGTGAGCAGGAACTGCTTCTCCCTGTCTACTCTATGCAGCCGTTCATGATTTTGAAAACCTCTACTAAATCTCCTCTCAGCCTCCTTTCCAAGGAGAGTAGTCCCACCTGCTTTGCAATTTTAAGGAGTGTGGAAGACACAAAGAGCGGCAGCCTTCACCCCAGTCAAAGCCCTTTAGTAGCCAATCGTTGGCCACTTAAAGGCCTCGTCTCACTTGACAAAACACCTAAATACAGGAAAGAATCCTCACAACTGAACTTTCTTATTCCTGGAACCTTTCTTGTAAATCACTTCTGCACATGCTTCAATGCTTTCCCATCTCACCTAGAATGTGGTGCCCATAATTGTGCACAATACTCTAGCTGAGGTCTAACATCTAACATCTAACTTATGGTAGGAGAGACTAGGACCTGAGGGCACATCTTTAGAGTAAAGGGAAGACCTTTTAAAATGGAGATAAGGAGAAACTTCTTCAGCAAGAGAGTGGTGAATCTATGGAGTTCACTGCCACAGAAGACTGTGGAGGCCAGGTCATTGAGTACATTTAAAACTGAGATAGATAGGTTCTTGATTATCAAGGGGATCAAGGGTTATGGGGAGAAAGCAGGAGAATGGGGTTGAGGAACTTATCAGCCATGATTGAATGGTGGAGCAGACTCGATGGGCCGAATGACCTAATTTCTGCTCCCATGTCTTATGGTCTTATGGTCTTAAAATGCACATCTTTGGACTATGGGAGAAAACCAGAGCAAACCCACGCAGACAGTCGCCTGAGGCTGGAATCAAACCCACGTCTTTGGTGCTGTGACGCAGCAGTGCTAACCACTGTGCCACCCCCTAGCCTCCTGCATTAGATCTTCCAAAATGCATCACCCCCCATTTCTCCAGATTAAACTCCAAATGCCATTTCTCCACCGAAACCTCCAACCTATCTATATCCTGCTGTATCCTCCTCACTAACTGCAGCTCCCCCAATCTTTGTGCATCCACAAACTAAACAAGCTACTTACATCCTCCTCCAAATAATTTATATATATGACAAACAACAGGAGTCCCGGCACTGAACCCTGCAGAGGATGGGTATATGAATAGTAAGGGTTTAGAGGGATATGGGCCAAATGCTGGCAAATGGGTCTGGATTTATTTAGGATATCTGGTCAGCATGGACAAGTTGGACTGAAGGGTCTGGTTCTGTGCTGTACATCTCTATGAGTATGACTTTCTAACATCAGTGATCACAAAATCTCCAGACAGAAAAAGACTCTTCCACTGATACTCTCTGTCTTCGATGACTAAACCAGTTCTAGATCCATCTTACCAGCTCACCATGGATCCCATGGCTTCACCTTTTGTATCATCCTGCCACCAGGGGCCTTTTAATAGACCTTGCTAAAGTCCAAATACACAACATCTACCATCCTGCCCTCATCAATCATCCTTGTCACTTATTCAAAAAACTCAATCAAGTTTGAGAGATATGTTCTTCCCCAAACAAAGCCATGCTGCCTATCACAAAAAAGTCCACAATTTTCCAACTGTGAGTAAATCCTGTCCCTAAGAATCTTCTCCGATAATTTCCCTATCATTGACGTAAAACTGACTGTCTTATAATTTTCCAGATTATTCCTGTTGCCTTTCTTAAACAAAAGAACAACTTTGGCTATTTTCCAGTCCACTGGGACCCCTCCTGTGACTAAAAAGGATACAGAGATTCTGTACAAGACCCCAACAATTTCCTCATCTGCCTCCTTCAGCATTCTGTGATAGATCCCATCAGGTCCTGGGGACTTGTCTGTTTAATGCTTTTCAAAACACCCAAAACCTCTCCAATTTTATATTGGCATGCCCTAGAATATCAACAATACCCTTCCCCAGAGTCACCATCCACCATGTCCTTCTGCTTTGTGAATACGGATGCAAAGTGTTCATTAAGGACCTCACCTGCTTCCTCCAGCTCCATGCATAAATTCCCTCCTTTGTCCTTGAGTGGACCTTCCCTTTTCCTTGCTACTGTCTCATTCCTTACATATGTATAAAACACCTTGGGATTTTCGTTAATCCTGTTTGCCAAAGACATTTCATGGGCCCTTTTAGCCCTGCTAATTCCTTGTCTGAGTTCTTTCCTGTTATGTTAGTACTCTTTGAGGGGTCGATCTGTCTTCAGTTTCTTAAACCTACGTATGCCTCTCTTTTCTTTTTAACTAAGGTCCTAATTTCTCTTGTCATTCAACGTTCCTGAATCTTGCCATACTTGTCCTTCATTTTGACAGAACTCTAATCAACTGGCCTTTAAAGGATTCCCTCAAGCCAGATGTGTATTTACCCTCAAACCATCGTTCCCCTCCCCCCTAGTATACATTCCCCAGTTCCTGCCTAATATTGTGGTAGTTAGCCTTCCCCAGTTTGAGACTTTCCCCCAAGGACTACTCTTGTCCTTATGCATAGGTAACTTCATTCTTTTTCTTTAGATGCCTCACTGGATGAGCCCTCCAAGGTGTCCTCTCAGTATAGCTGTGATATTCTCCATTATCAATTATTTCCCACCTCTTTTATATCCCTCCCTAACTTGCCTGAGACATCTGAAACATTAAGCTGCCAGTATTGTCCCTCTCAACCAAGTCTCTGTAATAGCTAAAACATCATAATTATATGTATTAATCCAAGCTCTAAATTCATTTGCCTTATCTGTCATACTCCTTGCATTAAAACAATAACACCTCAGATTGCCAGTCCTGCCATGTTCAATAACCTCTTCCTCTTACTGGCCTTAGTCTCTGACTCATTCTTGTTCACTTTACTTGCTGACCTACTGCTTTGTGTCCCCTGCCATACTAGCTTAAACCCTCTTGAGTGGCACCACAAATCTTCCTGCCAGGATAATGCTGCCTTTCCCATTTAGGTGCAACCTGTCCTTCTTGTACAGGCCCCACCTGCCCTGGAAGGCGTCCACATTCCTGAAGCCCTCCCTCCTATGCCACCTCTTTAGCCATATATTTAACTGTACTATCTTCCTATTCCTGGCCTGTTCAATTATCATCTCACCTCCCATTTGTGGTTTGAATCTATGTGGGCCAGATACATTTTCAACTCATTGAAGATAATCCTCCTGTTGAAAGGTCAATAACAAGGAAGCATAACTTTAAGGTGAAGGGCAGAAAGGCAGTAGGAGTATACTTAGGATGGAATTCAGGAAGGCAAAAAGGAGACATGAAATAGCTTTGGCAAGTAGGGTTAACGAGAATCCAAAGGGATTCTACAAGTACATTAAAGACAACAAGGTAACTAAGGAGAAAATAGGGCTCCTTAACAGCCAGCAGGGCTGCCTATGTGTGGAACGGCAGGAAATGGGGGAGATACTAAATGAGTATAATGCATCAGTGTTTACTGTGGAGAAGGATATGAAAGATATACAACACAGGGGATTAAATTGCAACACCTTGAAAAATGTCCATATTACGGAAGAGAAGTTGCTAGATGTCTTAATATGCATAAGGGTGGATAAATCCCTGGGACTGGATCAGGTGTACCCTAGAACTCCGTGGGAAGCTAGGGAAGTGATTGCTGGGGCCCTTGCTGTAATACTTGTATCGTCGATAGCCACCGGTGAGGTGCCGGAAGACTCGGAGTTTGCTAACGTGGTGCCACTATTTAAGAAAGGTGGGAAAGAAAAGCCAGGGAACTATAGACCGGTGACTCTGACATCGTTGGTGGGCAAGATGTCGGAGGGAATTCTGAAGAACAGGATTTATATGTATTTGGAAGGGCAAGGACTGATTAGGGATAAAAACTGAAAGAACTGCGGACTCACAATGACACCACCTGCAAACTGGAGGAGCAGCGCCTCATATTCCACCTCGGCAGCCTACAACTCGATGGCCTAAACGTGGAATTCACCAGTTTTAAAATGTCCCCACCCCCGGCCTCATCCCATGTCCAATCCTCCCTCTCATCCCTGCCTCCTCGATCTGACACAACCTGTCCATCTTCTCTCCCACCTTTCAGCTCCTCCCACCCCACTGACCAATCCCCACTGCTGCCCACCTGCACTCACCTATCACCACCCCACCTATCTTCCCCAGACTCACCTCTCCTCTATCTATTTATTTCCCAGCTCCCTTCCCCCTCCCCATTTCTGAAGAAGGGTCCCGACTCGAAATGTCAACCTTCCTGTTCCTCTGATGCTGCCTGGCCTGCTGTGTTCCTCCAGCTCCACACTGCGTTATCTCTGACTCCAGCATCTGCAGTTCTTGCTATCTCTAGATTTATCTAGGATATCTAGTTGGCAATGAAGAGTTGGACTGAAGAATCGGTTTCCATGCTGTATTTTTCTATGACTCTATGACAGGAGATTTAGGGGACATTTTAGGAAAAGCTTTTTCACCCTGGGGGTGGTGGGAATCTGGAATGCACTGCCTGGGAGAGTTGTAGAGGTGAGAAGCCTCACAGTCTTTAAAAGGTATGTGAGTAAGCATTTGCAGTGTCATCATATTCAAGGCTATGGGCCAAGTGCTAGAAAGTGGGACTAGTGTACATATTTTGATGGTAGACCTGGGCCAAATGGCCCCTTTTACATTGCATGACTCTATGATGACTCTTTATGTCTCATCCATTGAAGGATTTTTAAGCTTGATTGTTCCTTGTTATGTTGTTCAGTACAATCAGGTTGATGAAAGTCGTTTCCTAATGCTCCCACAGTGAAAAAAAGTCCACTTTACTACTTCATCCTGCAGAAATAGATGTAGCAGAGTCACTTTTGTCATTAGGTTTAGAAACATACCAATCAAGAAAGTTATCTTCTATGTATTTCAGGAGTTCCTTTCCTCCCTTGACTTTGTCTTCTACATTACTTCCATTGAAGTAGCCCAGTATAATTATTTATAGTTCTAGCATCTTTCTGTAATGTGTCTGAAAATTGCTTTTCCATTTCAGTCCCACTATTTGGTGGCTTATCATATACACCCACTATCATAATAGCTTTTGTATTATTCCTCATTTCTAACAAAATAGAAAGTCTTTGACCCTGCAACTACATCATACGTTTCAAGTGCTATAATAGTTTCTTTGATCAATATTTCTAACCATTTTTCTTTTCTTCTATATCTTTTCTGAATACATGTCACCAGAAATATAAAGCTCTCATTCCTCCTCTTCCTTGTGTAAGGTCTCTCTTATTGCCACCACATCACTAAATTGCACAGGAATTTGATGCTAAGTAAATAAAATTTCTTAAAGTTTATTTAATTTTCATTACCTCAGGCAAATAATAATGCAATGAAACAGCTTATAAGCAAGGCACATTGTAATCGGGAAAACATATGACATTTTTAGATATGCTACAAAGTTATGAATGAAATACATATGAAATTTAAATAATTCAGAAATAATTTTTTTCCAATTTGCCTGAAAGTTTGATGTTTCCAGTTTTATTTATCATATTTTTGTCAATTGTCAGCCATTTCAGATAATCCTGTTTATCATCTCATTCACCTGTTTGTGCAGTTCCTGTCAGATTTTCACTTTAGAGATTTCTTGTCTTGTCATCAATAATTTCATTTTGAAGTCTAGCCAATTTGTCTTGATAATTCTTTGCTTGAAGCTTGCAGAAGAGCTCCAGGTGTACTAATGTTATTGCACCTTGCATTTACCCGCATAGGAACTGCCAGTGGTACTTCAACACAAATTTCATGTGAGAACATCTGCATCAGTTAATTTTATGGCATTATTTTAAAAGTGGTCAGCAGCTGTGTATCATTTAAAGCAAAGTACACTGGAGAGAACATTGGAAAAGAATCAAAGTGCTTGAATCCCCTTTGACCTTAAACACAGATACCATTCCACATCAGCTGGATACAACATACAGTTGCTTATGTTGTGTGGGTTTTTTTTCGCAGTATAATTACATGATTATAGGGAATGAAAGAACACATGGTGACAGAGGGCATGGATTATGCAGAAAGTAACAATTTTTAATTATATATTGGCAATTATATTAATAGAAAAATGGTAATGCAGTAACCCGAATCTATGCGCATTCATCACAAGAAACCAAGGATAGATCAGCAAGAGTAAAAGGCAAATGGGATTAATAAAGTATGATTAAGGAGAATTGATCAGCAGTAAGCAAAAATGATCATCTTTCTAACTAACTATCTTGAAGAGTTCAGATAGTGGCAGAATTTCACGTCATTGAAATCAGAACCCAAAGGCTAATCCAAGGGCCAGCAGATTTGGGCAACTTTGGCAGCATCACTGATATAGAGTCATAGAATCAGGCAGTACTGAAGAGAACCTTTGGCCCATTAAATCTGTGATGACTTGTCCACAGTAATCCCACTTTCCAGCACTTGGCTTGAATGTTATGACTGTTAGAGATGGCCTTTTATGAGAATGCATGGAGAGGAACAGAACACCCCTGTGTTGAGGCCACCTTGAAAGGGGATAAGTTTTGGCTGTGGGAAATAACAATCCAGTGACCATTTCCATCTGGAAGGACAAGGGCAGCAGACACATGGGAATACCACCATCTGCAAGTTCTCTTCTAAGCCTCTCACCATCCAGACCTGGAAATATAACGTCCATTTTTCACTGTCACTGGGTGAAATTCCTAGAATTCCCTCTCACAGGGCATTGTGGGCCAACCTACAGGACATGGATTGCAGCAGTTCAAGAAGGCAGCTCACTACCACCTTCTGAAGGACAATTAAGGATAGGCAATGTATGCTGGCCAGCCGGTGATGCCCATGAGCCAGAAAAAATATAAAATGATGGTGCCAGGTGTGCTGGGGTCGCTATTGCCATTGTCAAGGCCTTCTGACTGCCATCAAGTATGCAAGAAGGAAACACCCACCCTGAGGGAACCATGTGAGGAAGCTGCCAAGGTTCACCTGGCTGTCTCCCCACCTGGTGAAGACACAACTTTACACTGTCTAAATACCAGCAGGGTGGGAAGTGGTGACTAATTTGTTTACTTGGTCACCTTCCAGTTGTTGGGCAAGAAGTTCCTGCCTTTCAGAATATTCCATGGTGCCAAGAGGGTATCAGTCTCCCATCCTGAGGTCTTCCACTTCCAAGGTTACCATTTTACACTTTCTAGGCTGCCATTTTACACCTCCCAGGCTGCCAGCAGAGAGACGGTAAAATTCAAACCTAAATGGAAATAAGTAAATGTGTCCAATCCATTTAATCTGCATCTGTATAAAAGTATGTTAGGTTTTAGTGATTTTCCTATGTTTCAATTAATCTACATTTATCATCCTTTTCCATTTGCCTTGGCAGGACAACTCTTAAACATGGAATATGATATTCCCATCAGATACCAATATAGAATCATAGAATCCCTCCAATGCGGAAGCAGGCCATTCTGTCCATCGAGTCCATACTAACCTTCTGAAGAGCATCCCACCCAGGCCCTCTCCCCTACCCTATCCCTGTAACCCTGCATTTCCCATGGCTAATCTGCCTAGCCTCAACATCCCTGGACCTTATGGGCAATTTAACATGGCCTAAAGCTAACTATATATTCCTACTGAGATAGTGGAGACTGCCGATGCTGGAGAATCTGAGATAACAAGGTGTAGAGCTGGATGAACACAGCAGGCCAAGCAACATCAGAGGAGCAGGAAAGCTGACGTTTCGGGTCTAGACCCTTCTTCAGAAAACCTTTTCAACCTGTGTTCATCCAGCTCTACACCTTGTTAATACATATAAGTCATTTATTTTTATTTTTGTCACTAGTTCACTTATTTCATTGCAAATGCTCAGAATAATCAGGTAAAGTGACTTCCATTTTACTTTTCGCTACACTTGCCTGCAATAACCTTATTCTCAGATGCACCATTACTGTTAAATTCTTTGTCCCTTCCTGCCTCACCCAATTTGTCTTTGCCCACAACAATATATGTTTCTGTTGTTTCAATATTTACCTGACATTTTATTCATTATCTCTGCTGTTTGATATTACTTAATGGCTGTTTTTATTAGTTATTCATTTATTGAAATTATCAATTTATTGCTTCAGGATTTCTTTTCTAATTATTTGTTTACCAAAATCATATCTTTCTGAAATTTTCCCAGCAGGGCCCCAAGCAAGAGAAAAATTGAGCTGTCCCAAACCTGCCCCCACCATGCAAAAAGGTTAGACAACACGGTTTTACCATTATCCTCCTCAGAGTTTACATTTTTTCCAAATTTAAAATTGTGTCTGGTGCATCAAGGTCAACATTATAAATATAAATCAGGAAAAGAAAGGGTCCCAACACTGATCCGTGGGGAACTCCATCACAAACATTCTCCCAAACTGAAACCAATCCACTAATTATTTTTCTCCACTTTCTGTCATTCGGCCAATTTTATATCGTTTTGTTACTGTCCCTTTTATTAAATGGCCTCTAGCTATGGTTGACAATCTGTTGTGTTACACTATATCAAATGCCTTCTGGAAGTCGATGTACACTACTTCAACTGTATTGCCCTAATTAATCTTCTCTGATAGTTCATTCATAAACTGCGGCAGGTTAGATAAACATGACTTTCCTTTAAAAGATCCATGGTGGTTTTCCTTCATTATCCTGCATTTGTTCATGCATCTGTTAATTTTGTTATTGTTTCTAAAACCATTTAAAGCCATTCTGTCTCAGTCTGACTATATTTGCTATTGCACTCTGATATTTGTATACTCAGTCTTTTCCTGTCTCACTCCAGTTACCATGACCATGCAGTATTTCTTTGTTCTTTCTGTTTAATATTCTAAAACTCCATTCACATGAACCATCTCTTACCAGGCCCGGTTATAGAACTCACTAGGACACAGAGCGAGTCAGATGCAGACCATCTCAATAATACTCTTTCCCCACAACAGGTGTCAGTGCCACATATATTAAAATCAGTGCTTCCTAAACCAGTCTATGAGCCACACATTCAATCTAATCTTATTTACCCTATGCTAATGTGCTTGTAGTAATCAGGTGGTAATCAAGAAGTTATTAACTTTATGTGTTTCACTTTTATGCCACTATTTAAGAAAGGTGGTAAGGAAAAACGAGGGAACTATAGACCAGTGAGCCTGACATCGGTGATGGGCAAGTTGTTGGAGGGAATCCTGAGGGACAGAGTTTACATGCATTTGGAAAGGCAAGGACTGATTAGGGAGAGTCAACATGGCTTTGTGCATGGAAAATCGTGTCTTACTAACTTGACTGAGTTGTTTGAAGAAGTAACAAAGAGGATTGATGATGGAAGAGTGATGGACGTGATCTATATGGACTTCAGTGAGGCGTTCGACAAGGTTCCTTATGGTAGACTGGTTAGCAAGGTTAGATCACATGGAATAGAGGGGAACTATCTATATGGATACAGAACTGGCTCGAAAGTAGAAGACAGAGGCGGGTGGTGGAGGGTTGCTTTTCATACAGGAGGCCTGTGACAAGCGGTGTGTCACAAGGATCGTGCTGGGTCCACTGCTTTTTGTCATTTATATTAAAGATTTGGATGTGAACATAGGATGTATAGTTAGTAAGTTTGCAGATGACACTAAAATTGGAGATGTAGTGGACAGCAAAGAAGGTCACCTCAGAGCACAACGGGATCTTGATCTGATGGGCCAATGGGCTGAGGAGTGGCAGGTGGCATTTACTTCAAATAAATGTGAGGTGCTACATTTTGGAAAGGCAAATCAGGGCAGGACTAATACACTTAATGGTAAGGTCCTGCGGAGTGTTTCTGAACAAAGAGACCTTGTAGTTCAGGTTCATAGTTCCTTGAAAGTGGAGTCACAGGTAGACAGGATAGTGAAGAAAGTGTTTGGTACGCATGCATTTATTGTTGAATGCATGGAGTATAGGAGTTGGAAGGTCATGTTGCAGCTGTACAGGACATTCATTAGGCCACTATTGGAATACTGCAGGCAGTTCTAATCTCCTTACAAAAGGAAGGATGTTTCGAAACTTGAAAAGGTTCAAAAAAGATTTACAAGGATGTTGTCAGGGTTGGACAGTTTGAGCTGTAGGGAAGAGGCTGAATAGACTGGTGTATTTTCCCTAGAGCGTTGGAGGCTTAGGGGTTTATAAAATCCCTAAAGAGGCTTAGGTGTATAAAATCATGAGGGGCATGGATAGGGTAAATAGGCAAGGTCTTTCCCCTGGGGTGAGGGACTCCAAAACTAGAGGATATAGGTTTAAGGTCAGAAGAGAAAGATTTATAGGGGACCTAAGGGGCAACTTTTTCACGCAGAGGATGGTGCGTATATGGAATGAGCTGCTAGAGGAAGTGGTGGAGGCTGGTACAATTACAACATTTAAAAGGTATCTGGATGGGTATATGAATAGGAAGGGTTTAGAGGGATATGGGCCAAATGCTGGCAAGTGGGACTAGAATTTTTTTTAGGATATCTAGTCCTTATGGACGAGTTGGACCAAAGAGTCTGTTTCAGTGCTATATATCTCTACGACTGTATGATACTAAGTTAGACCTTGGCTGCAAAACTCCAGCAGCAGTACCGCTTTTCTTCGTCCTTCCTAGGTATTTGTACCATTGCTCGTAAATAGATTGAATTGGATTCTTCCCCTTCCACTTCAAGTTCTTCTCCAGTCCAGAGAAGAAGTCTTTAACCTTAGCAAATAAGGCAGCCTTTGACACATTTACTCTCGGCTGCAGATAACTATCCATCTCCCTAACTATACTGTCATCTACAACAATTGTATTCCTTTTCTCTCCAGTGACTTCAATGGCCCCTGCATCATGGTAACATAGTCAGTTTGCTCACTCACCCTCTTGTTCATACAAGCTGGAAGACCTTCAACATGTTGGATAATTACAAGGGCTGAGGCTCCTCCATTGCTGCCTATTGATCTGCATGCCACCTTAATTTGCAGTCACACCCTCCTGTACCTGACAATCAGAAGTACCTCATGACAGGGCTATGACTGTTTCCTGGAAGAAAAGTGTCCAGGTAAAAATCTTCCCCACACTATCAACATTCCCTCTAAGCTGTGCAGTCGCTCCAATGTTCCGCGCATGGTGATTGGCATCAGCATGCCGATCACAGCCCTGACTTTATGGGTTGTGGAAGCCATTGTGGTGTACAGGCCTCAGAAGTCTGAGCTGCCAGGATGAAAATTAGAGTGAATATTGTCTCTGATACACTGTACACTCCACAGCTCAGCTTCTAGCTCATCAACTTTGAGACATTTCTTGTGGATGCAGTTGTTATTGATCCCACTAGTGCCCACGTCACAGCTACAAAACAGCAATGCCCTGCCGTCCTTATTATGTTTCCCTAAATTAATTAGATTTAGAACTATCACTCTACTATTATCTATTGTTATATTAAGCAGTTCAACTGGCTAATTTAGTACAATACTTGTCTCTCTCCAGTACTAGTTTAGAGCATTGTACCCATTTACGGGGTAAAATCTTAAAAAACTCCCCATCAATCACTTACCTGCCCAACTACTGTAAAGTCTTTGAACACTCACTAGCTGTTATAGGCTGAGAAAGGTAACAAAAGAAAACACCTCCTTCCCACTCAGCACCAAGTTCCTAAGTGAGCATTTGCATCTGAAAATGAGGTGCATCCAGTTGTTAAAATGGTATCTCATTTGTATTCTCTGTAAAGTTAGTAGAATTTGTTCCAATATATTGCCATACTTCCTTGATATTCCTTGTCTTGCAGGATTATCTGTGTTGATAAGGGCTTCATATGAGCAGACGCTTGTCTTGAATGTTTAGTAATCATGAATGTTTTTAGAAATCTTTACTTTCCCACCTTCACTAATTGAATGTCCTTTAGTTTGTGCATGTTTCCCATTTCCTATTCCAATGAGTTTAAATTTCTGTTTATCTATCCATAGGCCCATCTGTCACTGTCCATCCCTTCTGCTTATTCTTGGAATATCCTATCAATCACATGAATATTTGTTAACAAACCACTTAGCTCTGTGTCACTACCAAATCATATCTTAGCTCAGGTAGATTTTTCTGTGTTATTTGTGAAATGTGTGAACAGCAGCGAACTCAGAGCAGATCGCTGCATAACATTCAGAGTCTTTGAACCCGAGCCAAAGCTTTTCTTTTTCTGTTTACCATTCTATGTTTTGTTGCTAAAGAAGTTAGCTACCACCTAATGCATTCCACAAACTTTAACTTCCTTTGGATGTTTTATGTGTGGAAATTCGCAATTTGGCCATTTGAAAGTTTAATTAGGTATGTCCATTAAATTGCCCTTGTCAACCAAATGGCCATTACTTAAAAATCCATGCTTTTTGTTAATGTAAGTGATAAAACAATCTTAAATGCACATGCAACTGTTCATCATTGCCTACCACTTTCCTAGGCTTTGGAGTGTCGAGGTCCCAATGTGTACTGTTAGAAAAATAACCCAAGTGAGGAGCTTGTGTGGTAAACTAGTTAAGATCAAACTGATGGAAATCGGGATAGGTCTCCGTAATACAAATGCAGACTCTAAACCATGCTGAATTAATTGCTGGTAGGACTGTAACTTCTAAGTCAGTAAGCTGGATATTCTAGTCCCGTTCCAATACATAACCCAGAATGGCACTAAAAGTTTTTTGTGTACTTGGAAGTTCCACATTTCAAGTGATTTGATTTGATTTATTTATTATTACGTGTATTTTGTTTCAAATTAAAGTGAAAAGTGTTGTATATTGTCACCACTCTCTGGCACGATCTTAAAACACAGAAAAACGCCCAAAACATAGGCTATAGAAAAGTTAAAAAAAAAGAAAAAGTGTCCACCTTTACAGTCTTTGTTGTTAACTGCTTTGCCATGGGCCATGGGCCATGGGCCTGGTGGCCAGGCTTGAGTCCCCTGACTGCGCCACTGCTGCTGGAACAAAAGTTGCCACTCCTTGGCGCCATCTTGTCTTGCCACTGAAGTGAGGTGTTCGGTGGAAATCGCGCTTTATCAAATAATTATAGTTAGGCATTCGGGGAGGGCAAGCAAAGTGAGAGAATACACAATAAATCGAAGATTATGGAGGGGGAAGAGGAAGTGAGAGACTATGGAGTGCATGTCCACAGGCCCCTGAATGTGACAGCACAGATAAATGAGGTGTAAAGTACACATAGACATTTCTGTTCTTCATTGGATGAGGTGTTGTAGACAAGAGCAAGGATGTAATGTCAGAAGTATATAAGACACTGGTTAGATCACAGCTGCAGTTTTGTGTACAAATGCAGTCACCACATGAGGACTCGGTTGCTGTAGGGACAGTACAGAGGAAATTTATAAGAATGTTGCAAGGGCTTGACGATTGCAGCTGTGAGGAAAGATTAACTAGGTTAGGATTGTTTTTCTTGGAACAGAGGATGCTGAGGGGGTAACTTAATTGAGTTGTACAATATAATGAGGGGCTTGTTTAGATCGGACAGAGAAAACCTGTTTCCCCAACTGGACAGGTCAATTACCAGGAGCATAGATTTAATATGATTGATAGAGGGTGGTGGGTGTCTGGATCTGTACCTGAAGTACTATAATCTGCAAGGCTATGAACTAGGAGCTGGTAAGTATGATCAGAATGGGTGGCTATTTTATTCAGCCAGCACGAACACAATGGCTGAACGGCCTTTTTTTGTGCTGTAGCTTTTCTATGGTTCCACGGAGATATCTAATCTTCCTCCAAATCTCATCCTTCAAATAATACCAACAAAACAGATTAACTGTTTATACATCTTGTTGCTTTCATGAAACTTTGCTCTGCTCAAATTAACTGCTGTACTTTACCCAAAAACTCATAAACGCAACAGTTCAAAAGTAACTCATTTGTTGTGTTGTAATGTAATTAACTACTGTACATGAGGAGCCATAAGCAACTCTTTTTGTTGGAGATAGGCAAGTGATTATATAGCTGGAGCAGCAACACTCCACATGGACAAAGCCAGATCTCCATGTACTACCATAACCTTGCAGAAATAGTACTCCCACCATTAGCATAATTCGTTACCACAAACTAACCATGTACCAACTGCTTTAACCAACTGTACATGGGTTATGAAGAGTGTTGGTTCATCTTGAGGTCACAAGAAGCACAGAAGCAATAGTATTTATATATAAAGTATTTTTTTCCTTTTCATTGACTAGATAAAAATTGAAAAAAAACCCCTTCTGTGCTTAAAGTTGTTAGTATTGTTTTTCTGTTTGCAAATTATGGAGAATGAAAATGCCTTGGGCCATTTCTTGCACATAACTGGGAGACTCAAGACCAAATAAAATTGGCCTCATTCGTTATGAATGCTATTTGTCGGAACTGTAATACATTCTCCTATTTTATATCCTGGACTATTTACAGTGAGCTTCTAAATGAAGGATTGCCTTGAAGTGTCATGGTTATAACTTGGATAACCTGTCAACACCTCCACTTGCTTTGCCAGCACACCTGACACCTTAGTCTGTGCTGTTAGACCCAAGGTAATACTGCTCGTAGGAACACTTTGTACTGTTTGTGTACAAGCTGGTGCTGGTACAAATTTGACATAGACCTGAGATACAGATATTTGCTTTCAGTTGCTCTACATAGATATTGCTCGTGACTAGCATTCTGACTTGAACAAGCACTCTGAATCGCTGTCACCTAATTGCCTATAATGGGCAGATTTCTTCATGTCTCTGGCTTTGGAGATGAAGGGTGGTGTGAGGGTAATGGGAGAGGATTCACGTTGAAAAATTACACTGAAAAGCACTGGGCGCCCTTGACCATGTGAATTTCTTTGAGAGATCAGTGCAACATGAAGGGGGCTGCAACGTAATCAAGCTACTTAAAGAATAACTAAATGATAATTACTGCAGTAACATACAAAGTCAAGAAATGGTTTAATGAAAATGTAGATGAGCCCCTGAGGTAAAACTGTCTGGTTTGATGGTTGAGCCAGAAGCCGTCAAACTCATTTAAGAGGAACTTGGACATGCACCCAAAGTGTAGTAACCTGCAAGGCTACGGATGAGTGCCAGACTACATGCCTACACATCGATAATCTTTCATCCCCTTGGTAATCAAGAATCTATCTGCCTCTGCCTTAAAAATATTTAAAGATTCCGCATTCACTGTGTTCTGAGGAAAGGACCTCAGTACTCAGTGCTAGGACTCTGATAGGAGGTTGGATCCTATACAGTCCATATGCACTACAGGCTTACCGTCATGTTGAGTATATTAATAAATGTTATTTAACATTAGCCTAGAAATCTGGCCTGATCTTGAAAAAAGATCCAAAGAACCAATATTAGGACAGCTCTGTTATATCTGAAGGATATTGAAATGTTGCCAGCAGTAAAAGGCAAGATTATGGTCTTTTCAAAGCCTTGCCACTGAGTGTGGAACTCCTGGAGACAGATGTGTCTGGTCATCATGGGTCAAATAAAATCTTTGCAACTTCCCCCAGTTGAGGGCTCCTGCTGCTTGAGCCTCAGCAACATTTCCCATTGATCAGACAGTGACCCTGCAGTGGGCTGCACTGTCTGCAATTCCCACTCACTGGCCTTAATTGGACTGTGAATATGAAAGCAATCTCCTAATTGGTGGGCTGTTATAAAATTCAGCTGGAAGACCACTTTCATCTCAAATGAGCTCATGCCCCCTAATTACCTCGATATTGGGTTGCCAATGCTAATAGCAAAATTCAACCCAATGTGCCCCTAAGTTTGTTAGAAGTGACTATTGTAATGCAATAGATTTTGTCCATTGGTATCTTGAAAGCAGCAAGGTGAAGATCCTTCAGAGATATGTCTGCATCTTTTGTGTGTTGCAGGGCCTACAGGTATCATTATAAAAGCAAAAACATTATACCGTCCACAAGGCACAAGCCAGGAGTATGATGGAATTCTCCCCACTTGCCTGGATGAGTGCAGCCCCAACAACACTCAAGTAGCTTGATACCATTCAGGACAAAGCAGCCCGCTTGATTGGCACTACATCCACCAGCATCCACTCCCTCCACCACTGACACACAATAGCAGCAGCGTGTACTATCTACAAGGTGCACTGCAGGAATTCACCAAGGATCCTCAGGTAGATCTTCCAAACCCATGATCACTTCCATTTAGAAGGATAAGGGCAGCAGCTACATGGGAACAACACACCTTCTAGTTCCCCTCCAAACCACTCACCATCCTGACTTGGAAATATTTGGTTGTTTATTCGCTGGGTCAAAATCCTGGAATTCCCTCCCTAATGGCATTGTGGGCCAACCCACAGCAGGAGGACTGCAGCGGTTCAAGTAGGCAGCTCACCACCACTTTCTCAAAGGCAACTAGGGATGGGCAATAAATGAGGGCCAGCCAATGATGCCCACATCCCACAAATGAATTTTTAAAAATTATGGTAAATATGCATTAAAACCTTGGTCTAAACTGCAGTATTGTCTATTGTCCCGAGCTCACATCTTAAGAATGAAGTGAAGGCATTAGAGAGGGTGCAGAAAAGATTCACGAGAATGACTCCAGGCATGAGGGACATAAATCATGTAGGCAGGTTGAAGAAGCTACAGCTGTTCTCCTTAGTGAAAAGATTAAGAGGAGGTCTGCCAGAAGAGGTACCAGAAGTCACCAATTTGATGTGATTGGCAAATAAAGCAAAGGTAACATGAAAAACCATTTAATGCAACATATGGTTATAACTTAGAATGCATTAACTGAAAGTGTGATGGATGCAAATTTAATCTTGGCTTTCAGATGGGAATTGGATTGTTGGCTGAAGAGAAAACATTTTCAGGACTATGTGAAAAAGGCAGGAGAGTGACACGAGGTGAGTTGGAGAGAACTGTCGCAAACATAACAAGCTGAGTGGTCATCTTCTGTACTTCAATCATTTAATCATTGTACAATACTAAACTTGCCAAGACAATAAACCACTCTGTCAAAGTACTAGAATTCTGAATGGCAAAGGTCTTAATGTATTTGTTGTTGTTAATGCTTTTAAGATCATGTTGCCCACCAGTCATGAGAGACCACTGCCCTGCTGCTTGCCTCAATGCTAACACTTAATCAGCTCTTATTATCCAATAATATCATCTTCATATCATTAACTGCAGTCTCCAGACTGTGGACAGGAGGAGTCTATTTTGGAGTAGTCTTCTGGTAAAGTGGGGAGAACTTTATCCCTTTCCAGAAAGATTCAGAATCAAAAGATCAATCTGTTCTCAGATGATTGGCAAAACAAGCACCAATGACATGAGGAAGAACTTCTCTCTGCAGAGAGTACGTAGGATCTAGAAGGCTTATCCTGAGAATGTAGTTAAGGACTTCAAACTTAAAGGATGTAAAATACTTCAGGGAATTAATTATCTGTTGAGAAAAACTTTCCAAGACTTGGGAGAAGAGATAAGGAAGTGGGACTAGTTAAATTGCTCTTGACCCAAAGGGCCAAATAGCCTCTTTCTATGCAGTAACTATTCTATGAACTCCTACATTTCACTGAATCTACTCCAATTGTGACCCAGCAAGCAAGACTTGGGGGGACAGAATGGAGGGATAGGAGACAGGTAACAAGGTGTCCTTCATTTTTGACATCACTGCCTGAAGAAGAGAAAGGATAATATGAGTAAATGTGTGTATGTGTAAATGATGAATGCACCTCCAAAATTCAAGAAGCTGACACCAACCAGGACAAAGCAGCCTGATTATTTGGCACTTCATCCACTACATTGACCATCCAAACCCTTCACCACTGCTGCAAAATAGCAACAGTGTGTACAATCTACAGGATGCATTTTGGTAACTCACTAAGATTTCATTGACAGCACCTTCTAAAATTGTGACCTCTACCACCTAGAAGGGTAAGGGCAGCAGATGTATGGAAAATCACCAATTGCAAGTTCCTTTCCAAATGTTTCCACACTGGGAACTGTATTCTGTCACTAGAACTCCCTTCCTAAAAGCACTGTGAGTGTACCAAACCCCAAAGAATTGAAGCAGTTCAAGAAGGTAGCTCATCAACACCTTTTCCAATGCAATTAGGAGCCAGCAATAAATGCTGTCCTTGCTAGTGGTGCTGACACCCCTTGACTGAAGTTTTCAAGAATGCATGTTTTTGACAATACTTGCAGTTTAACAAATGCTTATAATTTTTGTTTTAATTACCACTCCTTAATTTCATGAATGTACATAAGAAGTTCTCACCTTTAAACCCATATTACATTAGGTGTAGAAATTGGTCCAGAATACGGAGTTGGCACTATTCTATAACTCTGCCTTTCCTACTTCTTCCAGGACCTAATTTTCAAGAACGCCAATCTAATTATTTACAGGGAATTTGTGGATGTTGTTGCTACTTTGAGTGCATTCCCTAATGAAAACCAGTTTCTTCTGAAAAGAGAGGAAAGTAATAGTCTCCACTCTCACTCAATGGACAAGAGTGTGGCAGACTGGATGCGCTGCATGTTATGGAACTCATTTGAATTTCGTCTAACTGTTTCATAAAGTGTTACTGATCTAGTCCACCAACTTATCACCCAGATAGCAATGTAGATAACCATCCTCAACAAGTCCAGGATCCAGAAACCATACTGACACTGACAAAATGCCAACTTGCCAGTTTCCCGGAGTAATTATGTTTTGAGCTTCATTACAAATGCTGCAAATATGTTGAGCACTTTGTTAAAAAGTTGCCACCTGTTTCCCCTTGATTGCCAATGCTAAGAAGTACCACCCACTCCTCAGCCAATCTGATAAACATTCAAATACTTCATGCAAATTTTCTAATTACTAAGGGAAATGATTTGATGAGAAGTATCCCAGACATGAGTGAAAAACAGGGACAAGTTTATAATGTAAACAAACACTTAGGTTTATATATTAGATATTAGATGTTACATATTAGATTCACCCTGTTCTACGTTTTTGCCATACTAAGAACAATTTTACTTTAAAGTTAAATTATTTTCTTTAAGTGTTTTGAAAGGCTGACCTGTGTATTGTGATTTTACTAACTTTAATTTGCAGACCAGCTTTTTCATAATTTAATAATGCTGCTTTATGTGGGGAAGCTGCAAAACTCCTTGGTATATTGTACATAGAAGTCAATTTTGTGAATTCTTCCATAGTTATGATGGTGTCAAGCCATGATGATCTCCAAACTGAATTTGAATCTTAATTGTATATCATGATCCAGTTCCAACAACCTGAACTGCAGATAGCTCTGCCTTGTTTAGGGAAATCTAGGTTGATATCTGCAGTGCAAACAATTTACAAATTGTAGTTAACTCTTTCTACATACTTGACAAGTTATAAAATTATTGTACCAAACATTAGCCCACATTGAGATTAGCAGGACTCTGATAGAATGTATTAGCAGGAAGTCAACTTCATTTATCTTCTGTCTGTTCCACTTACTGCATTTTCCACTGGAACTTTGTTATCAGATCAGCAATCACTGTCCCTCTCTTACAATTCCCTGCAGAATGTTGTTGGGTTGGAAACAACCAAGGCATGTGCTATCAAGAATTGTAAATTATTATTTGAGAGAAATGTAATTCATGGTGGTGACACTTGCTCCATACAACAGTCTCTCCACCTGGTTATACGTTCCATGACCTGTCCTGCCCAAGCTGCTACTGTGCTGTTATATATGTTGTTATGATCCCAGCTGATGATAATACTGACCAAGTCAGATCCCAGAGTTAAACAAACACAGAGAATGCTTGCACAGTACTGACATACAGTCATACCAGATTTGAAACATTAACTGTGTTCCTCTCTTCGTAGGTGCTGCTGAACCAGCATTTTCTGTTTTTGTCCTGGTGTAAAACTTGCCTTGATAGACGATAAGTTTTAAGTTTCTTTCATTTACTGTGGAGGTCAATCACTGAGCATATTCACAATTGTCAGTCAATCTATTTTTATCAAAAGGATATAAAGGTTTGTTGCACAAGAGCAAAACATGAACTATATTACGCTAGAAAAGAACTATTGGAGCAATCTCATTACAAACATCAGAATATAGGAATAGGAACAGAGGGCAGGAATAGTCCATTCGGCCCCTTCTCTAAGTGCTCATTCTCTCAGTATTTAGTATTTGCCCTTTATTCTAAGGATGTATCTCTTGGCTCTAGATCCCACAGCCAGGGAAACATCATTCTTCAATTACTTTGTCTATCCCTTCATTCTTATGAACTCCAGAGAATACAAATACACTCTCCTCATTGGACAGTCTCACCATCCCAGGAATCAGTCTGGTGAACCTTTGCTGCATTCCCTCCATGGCAAGTATTTCATTCCTTAGTCTTGGGGTAGCACAAAACTCCAGGTGTAGTCTCACCAGCAGTTTATACAATTGAAGCAAGATTTCTTTGCTCCTTTATTCAAATCCTCTTGTCATAAAGGTCTACATACCACTTGCCTTCAGAATTGGTTGCTAAACATGCAGGCTCGCTTTCATTGACTTTTGAACAAAGGCACCATGTTCCTTTGGACATCAACACTTTCCAATCTGTTACCATTTTTAAGAAATATTCTGCACCAAATACTTAGCCACAATATATTTCATCTGCTATGCATTTGCCCACTCAAACAGCCTCTGTATATTCCCTTGAAACCTCCTAGAATAGAATAGAATAGCAATTTATTGTCACATGTATTTTTACAAAAAAAGGCGCAAAGTTTTATAAGTCTCCATTCCACGGCACCTAAACTAATGAAAGAACTCGTAAATAAGAAGAAAATAAGAACTATAAAGTTCATCACAGTTCAATTAATGGCTCCTGGGTTCAGGGTATGCTGGCAAACCAGGCAAAACAGCCATACAAGGTCGGGCTCAGACCGCCATGCCAGGCCGACACAGCACCACTGGGCCGAGGCTACCCTGCCACACTGAGGCGAGACCTCACGCCAGGACTTTGCTGGTGAAAGACCAGAAAACTGCCTCCAAAGCAAGGATGAGACCTCCAGGTCGGGACTGGATCTTCATGCCCGGCTGCTGGAATACACAGAAGCCACCAACAATACCTCCACGAGACCCCCAGGCCAGGACAAGAACACCACTCCTGGCTGAGACCAGCCTTCTTTGACAAGACTGCCACAGCGAGAGACTGCCACACTGGGAGACCACCCACCATGTGTCAGGCCTTTACTGCTATCCCGAACTGTTGGAAACCACCTCGTCGTTGGGCCTGGGCTGGGAGAAGACACCTTCTGCTGAAGTTTTTAAAATCCTCGCAACTAATATTTCCACCAAGTTTTTTATCATCTGCAAACTTGTAAATATTACACTTGCCTCCATTTGAATCATTGACGTAAGTATAAATAGCTGGGGCCCCAAGTATGAATCATTGAGCTACCACACTGGCCATAGACTGCTAACCTGAGTGATCCATTTATTCCTACTGTCTGTTTTCTGCCTATACGTCAATCCTCAATCCATGCATGTACATTATCCCTAATTCTATGACTTTAACTTTGTTCATTATCTTCCTGTGATGGTCATTTTCAAAAGCCTTCTAAAATTCTAACTATGGCACATCCACAGATACCCTCTTCTTGACTCTGCTAGTAACATTCTCAAAAAAACTCCATCAGGCTTTTCAAACATGATTCCCCCTTTATAATCCATGTTGACCTTATACATTAAGACACATATTTTCTAAATATCCAGTAAACACATCCTTTATAATAAAGCTTAGTATTTCCATACTAATGATGTCACACTGATAGGTCTGTAGGTCCCTGTTTTCTCCCTCCCTCCTTTCTTAAACAGTGAGGCTAAATTTGCAACCTTCTGGACTGTAGGCACATTTGAAGAATTTCGGAAAATAATTACCAGTGCATTTAATATCTCTGTTGCTGTCTCTTTCAACGTTTTAGGGCGAAGTCCTTTGGATTCCAGAGATTTGTCAATGTCCTGTTCCGTCAGGAAGAATGATTTGTTCATTTTATCCCTTACAGATACACAAACCTCAGTGAAGCATCCTCATTTCTCCATGCTAAAGTTTCTTGTTGCTATAATAGGTTTCCTTTCAATAATTTGCTGTATTTTCACTAGATGCTATTTTTTCAAGTCACATCTCTCCCCAAGACCCTCAAAACAATCTACTAACTCAGCTCACTATTCCTTAACATGGGTTCCCTAAACTCATGTTTTCAATAGCCTCATATGATGTCTTCTTCTTGTCACCCTCCCAACAGGCCTCTGCTTTTGGAAATTTCTTCTCACTGATTTCCAAGCATCTTAGGACTTCTCCACAGCCTCGGCTGCACGGAGAATGTTAATAGTAGTATCTCTGTAGTTATGGGCCTCTTGCCCTTGCATGAGCCTGCTTGTAGTCTAATTCTCCCTCTCTCTCTGATTGGTGTAAAGCTCAAATCAGCAACCACCATAAAAAATATCTCTCCAAGTGGCGTGCTGGGCATTTAGCTGAAATCACATTTCTGAAGAAGGGTCCCAACCTGAAACATCAGCTTTCCAGCTCCTCTGATGCTGCCTGGCCTGCTGTGTTCCTCCAGCTCCACACTGTTGTGTTGTGTCTGACTCCAGCATTGGCAGTTCTTACTATCTCTGATTACTTTGTAAGTGTTGTTTTTGATTCAGTGTTCAGAATGATATTCAATATTTTTAAAAGAAGTGCCAGATCATTACAGAATTGAAAGACCAAAATCAATCTTTTTTTCACTTTTGAACTCAAGTTCTCAATATAATCATGCACTGTGCTTATTCTTGGAGCATCCTTTTCCATTACTTTTGTCTTTCATTGAAAATTGATTATAAGATCATACAATCATTAAAAATTACATTGATATAATGTATATCGTGACCTTTGATATTCCAAAGCAAGTTATGGCCAAGGAATTAATTGATGTGTAGGCATTATCATAAAGCTGGAAATGTGGTAGCCAGTTTACGTACTGCAAGATTTCACAACCAATAATGTGATAATTATCTGTTATACTGTTGAATGATGTTTATAACTGCTGGCTGAAACAACAGGGAAAAGTTTCATCCTCTTTGAAAAATGAAAGCTGCACTAGGTTATTTAGCCCCTCAAACCAGTTCCATCATTCAGGGAGAGATCATGGCTGACCTCAGTGTGAACTTCATCTCTGGCCAATTAACATTTAATAAGTCTGGTTCATAGAAACTGATTAATCTTGCATTTAAAAATAACAATTAATCTGGCATCAATTAACTGTCTGTAAAGAGAATTGAATGGTTTCTCACTCCAGAAAGATCTAGTTTTGTTTTTAGGCAATGCCTCCCCTGCTTCTTGACAGAAGTAGTGAGTTGAATTTAGACTACCTTGTCAGGGAAATCATAATGGCAGCGTGGAGTGTGGGTGTGGGCAGACTCATGCAGGAGTGCCCACATCCAATTCCTGCCTTCAGAAAACCATTTGCAATTTGGCAGGAATGGGGATGGATTCCTGGCGCAGGAATCTCACACGTTGGCAATGGAATATCAATTAGGTTCCTAACTGAGCCACCTAATGCCAATTATTCCTGAACTCAGTCAAATTTAGCAGTGGCTGGTGATGTGATTTTGCCCCCAGAAGGATGATTTACCTGATGCAGCGCTGCTTATATTATTTGTATATAATAAGAGACTGAAAGTGGATAATGTGGTATTGAAGAATCCAACAGACATTTAGTGCAGCTAACACTATACACAAACAGTAGATTACAACAAGGCAGCATTTAGCAGCATCCAGTAGCATGTCATGCTTTAAGTGATGTGGGGATAAGATGAAGTTTGAGACCGTTATGCTCTCAGATCACATGCTATGATTGGGTAAAGAAGTCATGAGCATGTTTCTTTAAGGAATACTGACTGGGAGATGCAACTCAACAGCTCAGGGATTTAATGGACCAAACATAGGTATCCTGTGGTTCACGGAGGCTGCCCAACAAACCCTGTAAGGTTTGCCTATATCCTTGTACTTATTGATGGGCATTCAGTACACAATCTAGGGACTAGAGAGTGGAAGGAGATCCACTGAAAACCATCCCCTGCCTTGGATTTGTCCTTTTCCAACCACCATTCCTCCAGTGACCACCTCCCTGCATCCTGCACTCTGCTCCACTCACTTCATTTCCAGAGATCTGGCTTTCATCCTCTGAGTTGGCCTCAGAGACTCAGAGAATGTCCATTGTCTGGGAGCCTCAATTGAATGGGTGGCCCAACAATTGCCAGTTAACTGTCTGAATGCACCTAAATTTCTTTGGGTCACCTGCACAGTAACAACATGTTGCTGATTCTTCCATTCATTCTCTAACTGCATACGGGGAGGAGATTGGGGGTGGGGGGGGTGCGGGTGGTTGGTGGTGGTGTGCATCATGGGAACCAAACTCTGCCCAGTGTCTCTCTATCTAGCTTATCCGTTCCTCTTCATGTCTTTTAAAGGCAAAATTCTTTGGAATTGTTCGGTTCTCATTATATTAGTTATATCAGTTCTGCAGAAGAGTCATACTGGACTCAAACACAGAGGCTGCCAAATCTGCTGAGTTTCTCTCGCATTCTCTGTGTTTGTTTTCTCTTAATATCTTGACATCTTGAATCCATTTGTCCCTTAATATTTTAAATTCCACAGAGCACACTTCTAGTTTGTGTAAAAAAAACAGAATTTGCTGGAAAACACTCAGCAATTGTGGGAAAAACTCAGCAGGTCTGGCAGCATCTGTGGAGACAAAGCAGAGTTAGCATTTTGACTCCACTGACCCTTCTTCGGAATCCTTCTTCGTTGTTCTGAAGAAGAGTCATTGGATCCGAAACATTGACTCTGCTTTGTCTCCATAGATGCTGCCAGACCTGCTGAGATTTTCCAGCAATTTCTGTTTTTGTTTAAGATTTCCAGCTTCTGCAATTCTTTTTTTTTCCTGTAATTTCTGCTCATAATTTAACTCTGGGATCCAGAAATCATTCTAGTAAATCTACAGTGTACTCCCTCCTAAGGTTTGTTCATCTTTAATAAGATGCCACGTTCAGTACTCCACTTGTGGTCTAACCATGTCTTTGAATAGCTATACCAGCTTTAAACACATATTCTACTCCGCCAGAAATCAAGGAGAGTATTTCATTAGGCTTTGTAATCATTTCCTATTTTTGTTCACAACATTTTAATGATCTGTGTACATGAACATTTAAATCCCTTTGGCCATCTGCTGCTTTAATCTTCCTTTGGCATTTAAATCATGCCGTAGTCTGTTCTTGATTAGTTGAACTCCCAATGAGAGACATTTCACAATGCCAAAAGCAAACCAACTGTATTCAAATAGGGCTGACTTCAGAAACCACTGTAGGGTTAGTATTCCTGACATTAGGCTAGGAAAAGAACTGCCTCACCATACTTCCCATGACTTAGTCATGAAGGTCACCAGAAATAAATAGCATTTTTATATATATAAACGTGTATCTTCTATCAGCTGGCAGGTTTGAAAGATCCCAAGCGGATCTAAATAGACAGATGCCACATGGGGTCCATTTTCACAGATAAAGAGGATAACCACATCTTAGAAGAAAATAATGCATATATTGAACATGAGTAATCATTTTGAAGCAACTCCTAAATCCTTCTGATGTTTTGTTGTTAAGTTTAGAGCGATGAACAGTCACAACTCTGCTGTTTAATTTCTCTGGGGAGAGCAAGTCACAATGTGTTTATTCTTTCTGCAGCAGATGTTCACTAAGAGAAAATCTGGTATGTCTCAGTGCTCAGAAATAGCACTCCGTGAAAAGGCTGTATGGTCACACAACATATTTGAACTGACAAATATGTATGGCAAATTACTGTGTGACTAAATGGTTTTGACAGGCATCACTTGTGGGTTTTTAAAGTGCTTTTGTGCTCTACAATGTCAAATGTATTTAATGTACCTTTGTTAATTTGCAAACTAAGGTGGGGGGGCTAAGAAAATAGAGCTGCTTATTTTACATTATTAGTCTGGATAATGTGATTTACTTTTAGATGCTCAGTACATGTTGGAACAAATCATAAATACTGTTCCCCTATATTGTTCGAAGTTGGAGTTATGCAGCAGAAACAGATTTGACAATGAAAATTATTTTCAGGAAACTGAGGAAAGGTATGGAGTCTGGAACCGAAATAATAATCTATATTATTTCATTACTATTAAGTTACCACCAGTGACACAGTGTGCAGAGGATGAGGTGGATGAATTTGGCAGAGAATATGATCATGAAGCCTGTATCCCTGGAGCATAACAGGGGCCTCTCAGGGCTGTGGTTTGGGGTGACTGGGTTGGGGAGGTTGTGGGGAGTTGTGGGTGGGAGTGCGAAGGAATGGAAAAGGTGAAACAAAGGCAGATGATGCTCTTTCAAAGCAATGTAAATCATCACTTAGGGCACAGTTCATGTTTCAGCCTGAGGATGCTCTGGGTGTGACTACAAACGGCATAGCAAGGAAAACTGACAAAGATGACTGGGATTTGGAATCTCTTTAAATTGAATCAACTATTTTAGTGGAGGAATTGTTCCAAGTTGCATCAGCAGCTCTTCCTCTGGTGGATCTCTATTGTAGGTTTTGAGGGCAGAAATTTTTTGATGTTGCTGCAATTATAATTGAAAATGTAAGCCTGCTTATTGGATTTCTTTTATTTCAGTAATTTGAATAGAAGGAAGGACAATTTTTAATGTAAGCGTCGAGCAGGCTTTGATAAAATGGAGCCAAAAAAGTGCAAAATAGGCTTCCCCAATTTCTAGTTCAGGTGTTGTGAATATTTTGCTTCAAAGTCCACATTGAATTAATATTAAGAAAACATGCATGATGGCACATTTTAAGAAAAAAAAGCACTTCTGTTTTCAATAGGAATATTTTCATTATTTCTAAAATGTATGGTGTTTTTTAGTTTTGGGGAACAATTTTATTTATTCGTCACTGGGATTCATTCATGGGAATTTCTCTATGATTGGTTAGGTAGTACACCCATCAAACAGCTTCTGAATGTCACTCACCCTCTATACCTAGTTTCAAAAGTAAAGAACACTTTGTCAATGATCCATGCTGACTCACCATACCTACGTCATATGTAATCTATTGCAGGACCTATGATTCTAAGTGATGCAGTGAAGATATCACTGGACTACCAATCCAGAACTTAATCCTGGCGAATAAAAACCGAAAATGCTGGAGAAGACCAGACACCTGGCAGCTTCTATTTCTCTCTCCACAGATGCTGCCAGATCTGCTGGTTTTCTCCAGCATTTTCTGTTTTTATTTTGGAATACTAGCATCCACTAGCATTCCTTTTATTTCAATGATTGGGGACAAATATTCAAACTGCTCAATAAAAAAAAACAAATTCTGTGAAAAAATTATTCAAAAAGATCACAGCTGATCCGTTTTTGTTCCCAATTCCACATTCTTATTTAAACACGATAAGCTTGGATTTTCTAGCCTGACAAGAATCTATATACTTCTGCCTTGAAAGTGTTCAATGACACTGCCTCCACCACTTTCGGAGACAGGACTTCCAAGTCACAACTCGCTGAGAGAAAAGGTGTACCCTCAACTCTGTGCTAAAAGTGCAACACCCAATTTTAAAAGTGTCCCTTAGTTCTGGATTCATCCACAAGATGAAGCATGCTTTCCTTGTTCACCTTGTCAAGACCATTCAAGATCTTATAAAATTCAATTAAATCATCCATCAATCTTCTAAACTCCAGTGAAAATAAGCCCAGCCTGTCCAACCTTTCCTGATAACACCATTCATTCCTGGTATCAATCAAGTAAACCTTCCCTGAACCGCCTCCAATACATTTAGATCCTTATTTAAAAAAAGATCAAAACCATACAGAGTATTCAAGACATAATCTCACTAATGCCCCAAAAAATTGAAGCACAAGATTATTTTTATGTTTAATTTCTCTTGTAATAAAAGATACACTCCAGTAACGTTTTTAATCACTTGCTGTCTCTCCATACTGACTGCATACTGACTCATGCACCTGGTTCACTATGCACTTCAGAATTCTGCAGTCACTCACTGTATAAACGGTGCTCTGCTTTTTCATTCTTCCTGCCAAAGTGAATAATTTCATATTTTCTTACATTGTGCTCCATGTGCCAGATTTTTGCCCATTTACTTAACTAATCTATTTTCGTCTCCATCCCTGTTATGTCAACTTCACGAAATACTTTGCCACCTATCCTGCTAATTTAGCCACTATTACCTTCAAATCCCTTATCTAAGTCACTGATATAAATTGCAAAACATTGAGGGCCCAGTACAGACCACTGTGGGACACCACTCATCGCGTTGTGCCAATCTGAAAAAGACTTATGTGGACTCTCTGTTTTCTGCCAGCCCGCCAATTTTAATTCTATGCTGGCATGTTACTCCCCATACCATGAGCTCCAACTTTGTGTAATAACTTTTTATATGAATTCCTATCAAATGCTTTCTGGAAATCAAGGCATGGTTCATCAATAGGCTCCTCTTCATCTACAACACAATGCAGAATGATTACGCTGCAGCTTTTCAGTTCTCTGTCTTGCTTTCCTCCTTTAAAACAGTCCCTAAAAAAATCTACCTCTTTGACAATGCTTTTAATCATGTCCCCAAACATCTGCTAATGTTGCTTGGAGTTATATTTTGTTTCAGTGCATTTCTGTGAAGCACATTGTCATGTTGTATTACTTGAAGCACAATATAACCACAATTGGTGTTGTTGTAATCATAGTCATGAAACAGTAGTGGAAAAAATCAGGAACACAGAATGAAAATAAGAGCTGAGTAAAAATTTTGCATTGTTTTCATTCTGGAAACAGGAATGGCACAAATTAAGTGATTTTAGTTGTCTCCAAAAATAACTCATAACCTCGCTTTTCTACTTTTTTTGTTTCAGGGACATCAAGCCTGACAATATCCTTCTTGATGAACATGGTAAGTTGCTAAATCTTCTCTTTCCTGAGGCTGAATTTTGTGGAGGTAACAGGAGATCTTGGAAGCAGTCGAGTGAGATGGTGGAGGTGTTTGGGTTGTCAGGGGGGTTGTTGTTTCAGGGGCAATTGATCCTATGTCAGTGAGCAGCAGAATCTGGGGCAGTTTCTTGCAGGCAACAGCCAATTAAGTCCCCATTAAGGGTGATATATCCCACCTCAGCACTGATTTCTGTTAAGCCATATAGTTGAGCAGCACTGTGACTCAGTGATCAGCAATGCTGCCTCACGGCTCTAGGGACCTGGGTTCAATTCTAGCCTTAGGGGACTGTCTGTGTGGAATTTGTACATTCTCCCCGTGTCTGTGCAGGTTTCTGCCGGATGTTCTGGTTTTCTCCCACAGTGTGAAGATGTGCAGGTTTGCTGGATTGGCCATGCTAAATTGCTCCATGTTGTCTATGGATATGCAGGCTAGAGGGGTAGGGTGAGAGGCTGGGTCTGAGTATGATGCTAAATAAAAACTGAAAGAACTGCGGGTGCTGTAAATCAGGAACAAAAACAAAGATGCTGGAAGAGCTCAGCAGGTCTGGCAGCATCTGTGAAGGAAAAAACAGAGTTAACATTTCGGATCCGGTGACCTGAGGGAGGTTTGTTTTTGTTCCTGGGTATGATGCCGTTCGGAGGGCCGGAACAGACTTGATGGGCCAAATGGCCTCTTTCTACACTGTAGGGATTCTATGATTCTAGATATAATTCAGTGGACTCACTGTTCCCCTCACAAAAAAAAAACTGAGAGCCAGAACTTTTAAGGTGTTTTGCAAAAGCAGGAAATCCAAGGTACGAATGAAGTTTTTCACACAATGAGTAGTTAGGGTATGGAATTCAATGCCTAGATGTCAGGCATTCAAGAAGGCATTGGATGATTATTACATAAAATCAATATGCAGGCCTCCTGGCTCAGAGGTAGGGACACTATCATTACATGACAAGACCCTTCTACTTCAATATATCACTGACATGACAATTAGATTTGCATCTGAACAAATCACGTTCAGTACTTATATTTGAATTGAGTGGCTTGGTTCCTCCCTCAAACCAGTTGTTGTGGAATCAATTAACAAACAACCACAGGATTGTATTAGATTAAGCTGGGATAAAACCTTTGTGTTTTGAGGCTTGTTTTGAACTCCTTATGCATTTAGGCACAATCTAAGACAATATCATGCTAAATTGGTAGCAGAATGTTTTAGGTTTTGTTACAGCATGTTTAGGCAAATACTATTTTGGGAAATAACTTTGTACCTTATAACCAAGTAGAATAAAAAATATTGCAGGCACCTAGAAAAGGATTCATTGGATGGACTAAGGTAGAATCAGATGTTTGGGCACTTGTTGGGAAAAATGGGAAACATTGAAGACATCTGTTCAATCCACTAATACCGATAGCCAAAATGCAGGAGTCTCCAATAATTCATGGGTCATCTCATAAGGGAATTACTGTAATATTAGGGTTTGTACCAATGTTGTACTTTGTGAGCTGAAGACATTTTTTAAAAAATGATTAGCACAAAAAGCCTGAAGTGTTAGCAATGTAAAAATGCACTTCGGAAATTTTTTAAAAATAGAAATTTCTGATCAGTTACAAATGCCGTTTTTGATAGATAATTATGTATTGTTTAACATGAGAGGACTGAGAGAAAGAGAGGAATGGGTATGGGTTCATGTAGGATTGAAGCAGAAATATGCCTGGTAATAAAATAAAACTGATAATGTAAAGTTAATAGAAAATAAAAATAAATAACCTAAATGGCATCATGACTAAATGGAAATACTTTTGAAATAGAATATTAAATAACCAGTCCAAGCTGGACTAGCTTGTCTGTAAATTGATGGAATTCAATAAGTGACACTGGGTTGATTATTTGAAAGCTATCAGAGGCAGCTCATGAGGTGAGGCACTGATGCACTGCCTCACTGAGAATTGAGAGTGTATGTGCACAACCAGGATTTAGAGGCAGCAGCTCAAAGTCAATCTGAGCAAGATGGAGCCAAGCAGAGGGGCTGTGCTCCACATAGAGTTGGTCAGTAAAATAAAGAGAGGATGCAGGTTTGATGAGGAAGAACAAGCTCCAAAAGACGAGCTGGCTTTGAAAAGTGATTAATGGCTTTCTCTGTTATCTGTTGGGATTCCACTTGCCTTCTTCCTTGACCTGGCTTCCTATGGGAGTGAAAGGCAGCTGTGGACAAGAAAATAAATCGCATTGCACATACTCGAAGTGCCAATTGTGAAGGTATCATGCTGGGTGGTTAAACATCTATTGCTAGAGCTCAACTGTCAGAAAGGTTACTAGTCATCAGTGAAAGATAGTATTGACATTTAGAAAATAGGCAGATGCATTTCTACTGAAGTAAACAGCATTTGGAATAATTCAATGAATACAGTTCATTAAAAGATCAAGTTGCAATTTGGTAGCGTAGCCAGAGGCACAACCTTTTATGTACAGCATTTTGAAAAGAAAATGTTACTTCTTATTTATAACTCAGCAGACTTATAGCTTTCAAAATTAACTATACCTTGAAAAGATAATGCTGTGTTTATTATTTGTTCACAGAAAGAAAAGGGTAAAACACAAATGAGCTATGAAATAATACGCTCAGATGTATTACATGTAGGTCTGTATAAAAACGTGATAGTGCATGCGTAATCTATATTTTCATGAGTATTCAGATAGTATGGCAGTGTTTGTTAATACTACCAAAAACATAGTGTACAACAATGGCAATCTATTATGCAATTGAAGAATTAATAGGCAAGTACAAAAATAGTGATAATTTATATATTGTTTGTGAAAGTAGAGCCAAAACACACATTTAATTGACATGAACATTTGTCATTAAACACTGTTACTTAGATATATACTGCAAGTTCAAGCTTGTAAAATTGAGAGTGGCTATGTTTATGTATGAGGCAGGTATGGACAAATAACACAATTAACACCATCTGCAGGGGGGCTGGTTAGTTCAACGAGACAGTTAGATAGTTAGTTTGTTGTGTGAGATATTGTATTATGATTCTCTTTACTAACGCATTCACAAGTGCTCTATGTTTACTGTACCATGTTTCCATTCACTCGTTCATAAAACCCCATTTTTGTAATACATTTTACTCTTACAAGATAAATTAAATTAAACATCCCTTCCGACCCATTACTGTTTCTTTACACCTTTCAATTCTTATCGGCCCCGTGCTACAAGCAGTGTTTAGACCTGTTTCTGTATCAAAGGCTACCCTTGAATAAGTGTTAATACTGTAACCTACTCAGAACAATGCCATCGCCACCATTGTGTCTCCATAACTCACTTGAAACTGTGGAAAGATTTATAATATTAATTAGACCGCAGTAACCATCTTTTGGGATCTGAATAGTCTGCAAGATATTGAACAGTTTCCTCCACCATCATGTCCCTACAGTCTGTTGCTCTTTATTTCTTTAAAATTTCCTTATACATTACCTATTTCTATAACACTGTACTTACTATTTCTAACTTTTACTTAGGACTACCATCTTGTGCTAACGTGCGGATTTATACTTTACAAATACACATTAAATAGGGCCGCTATCCCCTTTAAGAAACTAATTATCAAAATAGTGCTCCATGAAACTTCATGAATGAACTATCAAAACCGGCAACAGTAAATGAAATCTCACAACCCAGCTGTGGGAGATCAATTTAATATCTTCTATACTTTTATTTAGTACACGTATAATTTCTCACTTATTTAGATCATATAGGACTAGTATTTCTACTAACATTACTAACTTTAAAGACAAAAGGACTAACACCTCTTAATTGTGCAAGTTCAGACCAGACAGACATTCTAATCCCATCAGGAGTAACAGCCAACATTTCGCAAGTGCTTAAACCATCTTCTGGTTCCCCAGGACAGATGTCACACAAACTTGAGTACAATAGATACAACTATGTCACACCATGATGCTAAAATGTTAAGGTATGTAAAAACTGTATAAAAGAGGTAACTGTAAAACTGTACATTGGATTCCATCGCCACCTCAAACTGTGCTACTGTGGATGTTCAATAAAGAGGCTATTTTCGCCACTGACCAGTCTTGGTTGTTATTGAACACAATCCCACAGTGGTTTGATCCAAATTCCACCGAAGCCAAACTTGGAGACTACCTCTTCCTCCTCCTGCCCCATTGTAAAATCACTATGTTATGGCCACCCTCAAATAATCAAGGATGTTATCTGCAGGAGAAGAACACAAATTGTAAATGCATTCCGATGATGGGGTTTTTGATTAAATATCAGATGCTAGTTCCTTGACATTTTTTATCAGCCGAAGTAAATATGAATAATATAGGAGGCATGATCTCATAGATTCAGCCCAGTGAACACTGAATTGTAGAATGTCAATGAAACCAGTGAAGTGTTAAAGAGTGAAATTACATGATTGGAAAGTTACTAAAGGCTAATAATGGTATATGGCTCATTTGCAGGTGTAGAGATCACAATGCATAATGATGCTATACCCAATCTAAGTCATTAGGCCAGTGTAAAACATTTTGCTGCCTTTTCATTCCCATGATTGTGGCATGCAACCCGGTGCTAAACACCAGTTGCTAAGTGGTGGCGAGGGGCAAAGGTCAATGCACGAGTTAAAGCAATGTGACCTTCTTAAAGAGGAGATGCATTCTGGCTGGAGTAGGCTTTGGTATTGTTTCTGCTTGTGTTCTTCACAAGGAAGACAAGTGATGGTTAAACAAGCCGGATAGAAGATTTCCAGGGTCTCCGTGATCCTGACCCTCATCCTGATGATGGAAATAGGATATAGGACATGTTTCTGCAGAGGGCCAGAGACCCTCCAAATCTGCACTTCACAGGGAATAGCAGCAAATGATGACAGAGGTCAATATAGGGACCAAGGGCACAGCTGCATTGCAGTAAAAAATGTTTGATAACCTCACACAAGTGAGGATTTCTGCTATTCATGCATTATCAAACTCACACACTGTTCAATGCATCTCCATCACACGTCCATAGCAATCTTTAACAATCATGATTCATATCTAACATTCTCCTCTGTTTCACACCACTACCACTATTCCAAACCTCATATCCATATTTCATAGTTTCTACACACAGCCTACAATTCAGTTATCATATGCAATTATCAGCCATGTTTCAACACATCAACGGATATCTCTCCTGCTCTCTTGCAGGACAGGTTGACATGTAACACAAGTGAGCCTCAAAGAACCTGTGGAGGGCTTGGAGAGTGGTGGGGGGAGAATGCGGTGTGGATCAGATGTGAGAGAGATATGGCTGCATCTTCTAAACCCATTATGGGAGATGGTGCCAAGGGGTTATAAGCAGTCAGAGAGGCTACTGCAACCAGCATCACTGAAGTCTTCCTGGATAATGATGTTTACTGAATCAGATATTCTCAGACAGCAGCTCACAGACTGGTGATGGCATGAATTTTAGAGGCTACTATAGAATGGGATCAGAACACTGAATCTGGGCACAAGTGAACTGCAGCAAAGCCAGGGGTGAGCATGTATATCAAGCATCCCAAAGACTGAGACTTCACACAAGTTGCACTGCAGGACTCAGATGAGGACAGCGTACAGGAAAGAGCCAATGGACTGGCACACAGAAATGGTTGATGCATTATCAGGCCTGGCACAGAAACGCTTGTTGTCATTGTCAAGGAGCATGGAGTGATCTAGTTCCAAGCTGACATGGGATGTTACACAGAGCTTGGAACCTGTCCTTTCCAGGGCTTAAATGGAAGCCTTCTCCATTGGAGTACAGAGCCCATCATTATGCAACATCTGATGGCAGATGCTACTGCCTCCATTGCAATATAAGCAAGATCTTATCATCAACTGGGTTTTGCAGAGGACTCTCAGACTGATGTCATGAGATCAATTGTTATTGCTGTTTTGTACCTTGCAGACTACTGCCCTCATGCTCCAGGTAGCATTGCTCACAGGACATATACAAGCTCTCACATGAGTTCAACAATTTGTTCTCCAGTAGATTACTTGGCTTGCTGAGCTACTGCCCAAGGACATAGCAATGGTTTCATGGTAGAGCAGGCTTGAGGAGCTGAGTAGCCTATTCCTGCTTCTTGTTTCTATGATTCAAGAAGGAACTTATAATTCGAGACCAGATTTTCTGCTCAGACACCTTCAAAAGTCACTGAAACTCTTGCAAACATCCAGCCCCACTCACTTCTGAGTCAATTGATTTGTGTGAAATCCTCCAGCAGCGTAGTACATAGTGTCCACTGAATTTGCAGCAGTAAAAGAAAGACAAAAGCACCTCACCTGTAAGGCCCAAGCTGATGCTTTTAAATAGCACCAGTGGCTGTTCGTTTTGCAGTTGTATGACATAATTATTGCTGTGTCTCTATGCTCCCTATGCTTGCACAACATTCCCGTGCAATTGCCCATCCAGAACTGGTGAACAGGGCAAACTGCTGAATGTCAGTGTAGGTCGGCCTCCTTCATTTTTATTATCTCTGGGCATTAAAGCCATGGGCACAGTAGAGCCAAATGTCACAACTTCAGTATTAATGATCCCTGTGAAGATTGAAAGAAATTAAGTTTACTGATAACTTTGTGCTTAAGTTTACACCACTGAAGTAAGGGTTAATCATTTAATTCTGCAAATAACTTACAACACAGGCTAAGGAACAATATGATAAACATACAATGTGCATCAATAATGAGCATATTATATTATTTGTATGCAATTCCTTTGGTGATGTTTTACCAAACATCTTACCCTATTCTATATAAACTGGTCTATAACCTTGATTTTAAAAAAAGGAACAAAGGGTTTTGCTGCAGATCCATTTGTGCATTCATTACTCATATCACATCGTGTCATTTCAATAAAACTAATTCTGTTGAAAGGTGAAATTTGTATTGTATTTTTATGTGAGACTAACAACTGTGGAAAATATTTAATCTGACATTAGAAAGAAAAAATGCCAATGAGAAAGCTGATTAGTTTTAAAATATGGAACTTCAAAAATATATAAACTTAACTTACAACAACGACCTTTAAGTTAAATACAACAGGCTTTGTCTTGGTTGAAATCCTCTGTTGACAATATTCCAACTGTAGATAGAAGTTTGGATGGTTAGATCTTCAGTAGAATATATCTGTTAGAAGAAGTGTAATCTAATCAAGTATAGCCAACCTTTCCATTGATGGCACTGCTGAGCGATTTAAACAGAATGTCAACCATATGGATTTTATTGAGTTCATTTTGTTTAAAGTCTGCTATTTCTAATTAAGGATGAAAGAGGCCAAAGGGAAGACTAGAACCACTTCTCTGATCAGTTTTGCAGAAATATGTCTGTTTAGTAATGTCCAAGTTATGTTTTTGTCTTCACTGCATTCTTACAGATTTTCACCAAATTAATCCAGAGCAGATATTAATACTCTTTTTTTGGCAGTTTGGAGATTGTGTTGCAAACAATAAACTAAATTGTGCAAGACTGAAATTTATTATTCAATATTTTCACAAACTAAGAAATCAGTTCGTGCTGGAAACAATTTCATCAATAAAGGCATGAGACCTTTAATATTTAGCAGGCTGTGGTCAAACTTGCACATTCCAAAGTGAACTGATTGAGAATTCAGGATTGGGTCCTTACTATGCTGAAGATGTCAAAGGGCCTGTACCATCTGAGTTTGAAATTGAATATTTGGTTATAGTGTAACAGGACTAACTTTCAAAACTTTCAGTCAAAAGTCAACTTGGACAGCCACCCCAAAACATTTTACCGCCAGTCACTGTCGTAATGATGAGAAAGTGGGATTAAAATAATCGTCAGGTCACTGAAGCACATTTTAGGTTATTTTATATCTCCGTACGACTAATAGGAAGCTTCATCATTCGGACGGCAATACCAAAAATTGATGCAAGCTTGTAAGCAGCGAATACCTGATAGATATTGCTGGGAGGGAGATGAAGAAAATGATTCCATTTACACCAGCAATAATGAAATCTTCTGCAGTTTAAAATCTTTTGCAGTTTTGTTAGCTAAGCTTCTAAATAAATTTAGTCTCTCCATTCTTTCTTAAGATGGGAAGTTATATTTTTCTACCATTTACAAATACCCTCTCATCATATCTAGTGGAGCTCCCAACAACAAGATACATTTATACAGCTTCTTGACTGTAGTAACACATCTTAAGGTGCTTCACACTAGTGTTATGAAACAGGTGTGTCCAGGAAGGATTTCTGACTCAATGTGTAGATAGGCCGACTAGAGGGGAGGCCATATTGGATTTAGTGCTAGGCAATGAACCAGGCCAGGTGTCAAATCACTCGGTGGGAGAGCATTTCGGTAATCGTGATCACAACTCCCTGACCTTTACTACAGTCATGGAGAGGGATAGGAGCAGACGGTTTGGGAAAATATTTAATTGAGGGAGGAGGAATTATCATGCTATTCGGCAAGAACTGCGGAGCATAAATTGGGAACAGATGTTCTCAGGGAAAAGCACGACAGAAAGATAGAGGTTGTTTAGGGAGCACTTGCTACGAGTTCTGGATAGATTTGTCCCACTGAGGCAAGGAGGAGATGGCAAGGTGGAGGAACCTTGGATGACAAGACATGTGGAACATCTAGTCAAGAGGAAGAAGGAAGCTTACTTAAGGTTGAGGAAGCAAGGATAGGACAGGGCTCTAGACGACTACAAGGTAGCCAGGAAGGAACTGAAGAATGGACTCAGGAAAGCTCAAAGGGGTATGAAAAAGTCTTGATTGGTCGGATTAAGGAAAACACCAAGATGTCCTAAACTTACATGAGGAACAAGAGGATGGCCAGATTGAGGGTAGGGCCAATGAGGGATAGTTGAGATAACTTGTGCGCAGAGTCTGAGGAGGTAGGGGAGATCCTTAATGAATACTTTGCTTCAGTATTCACCAGTGAGAGGGACCTTGACGTTTGTGAGGACAGTGTGAAACAGGCTGATATGCTCAAACAGGTTGATGTTAGGAAGGAGGATGAGCTAGAAATTTTGAAAAACATGAGGATAGATAAGTCCGCTGGGCCAGACAGAATATACCCAAGGTTACTATGGGAAGTGAGAAAAGAGATTACTGCGCCTTTGGCGATGATCTTTGCGTCCTCACTGTCCACTGGAGTAGTACCAGATGATTAGAGGGTGGCAAATGTTATTCCATTGTTCAAGAAAGGGAATAGGGATAATCCTTGGAATTACAGACCAGCCAGTCTTACTTTTGTGGTGGGTAAATTATTGGAGAGGATTCTGAGAGATACTATTTATGATTATTTGGAAAAGCACAGTTTGGTTAGAAATAGTCAGCATGGCTTTGTGAGGGGCAGATCATGCTTCACAAGCCTTTTTGAATTCTTTGAGAATGTGACAAAACACATTGATGAATGTCAAGCAGTGGATGTGGTGTATATGGATTTTAGCAAGGCATTTAATAAGGCTCCCCATGGTAGGCTCAATCAGAAAGTAAGGAGGTATGGGATTCAGGGAAATTTGGCTGTCTGGATGCAGAATTGGCTGTCCAAAAGAAGACAGAGGGTGGTAGTAGATGGAAAGTATTCAGCTTGGAGCTCGGTGACCAGTGGTGTTCCACAGAGATCTGTTCTGGCACCTCTGCTCTTTGTGATCTTTATAAATGACTTGGATGAGGAAGTGGAAGGGTGGGTTAGTAAGTTTGCCAATGACACAAAGGTTGATGGAGTTGTGGATAGTGTGGAGGGCTGCTGTAGGTTGCAAGGGGACATTGACAGGATGCAGAGCTGGGCAAAGAAGTGGCAGATGGAATTCAACCCAGAAAAGTGTGAAGTGATTCATTTTGGAAGGTCAAATTTGAATGCAGAATACAGGGTTGATGGCAGGATTCTTGGCAGTTTGCAGGAATAGAGGGATCTTGGGGTCCACATCCATAGATGCCTCAAAGTTGCTAGCCAAGTTGATACGGTTGTAAAGAAGGCGTATGGAGTGTTAGAGATAACAAGGTGTAGAGCTGGATGAACACAGCAGGCCATGCAGCATCAGAGGAGCAGGAAAGCTGACGTTTTGGGTCGAGACCCTTCTTCAGAAATGGGGGAGGGGAAGCGGATTCTGAAATAAATAGGGAGAGAGGGGGAGGCAGATAGAAGATGGATAAAGGAGAAGATAGGTGGAGAGGAAACAGACAGGTCAAAGATGGGGATGGAGCTAGTAAAGGTGAATATAGGTGGGGAGTTAGGGAGGGGATAGGTCGGTCCAGAGAGGACGGACAGGTCAAGGAGGCGGGATGAGGTTAGTAGGTAGGAGATGGGTGTGGGGCTTGAGGTGGGAGCAGGGGATAGGTGGGAGGAAGAACAGGTTAGGGAGGCGGGGACAAGCTGATGTGGTAGAGGGAGGGGAGATTTTGAAGCTTGTGAAGTCCACATTGATACCCTTGGGCTGCAGGGTTCCCAAACGAAATATGAGATGCTGCTCCTGCAGCTTTCGGGTGGCGTCATTGTGGCAATACAGGAGGCCCAGGATGGACATGTTGTCCAAGGTTCGTGACTGGGAGGTGTAGTTGTTGGTTCTGAGCCGAGTGTAGGTGTTCCGCAAAGCGGTCCCCAAGCCTCTGCTTGGTTTCCCCGATGCAGAGGAGGCCACAACAGGAACAGCGGGTACAGGATACCATATTAGCAGATGTGCAGGTGAACATCTGTTTGATGTGGAAGGTCTTCTTAGGGCCTGGGATGGGGGTGAGGTAGGAGGTGTAGGGGCAGGTGTAGCACTTGCTGCGGTTCCAGGGAAAAGTGCCGGGTGTGGTGGGGCTGGAGGGGAGTGTGGAGTGGACAAGGGAGTCATGCAGAGAGTGGTCCCTCAAGAAAGCAGATAAAGGTGGGGTGGGAAAAATGTCTTTGGTAGCGGGGTCAGATTGCAGATGGCGGAAGTGTCGGAGGATGATGCATTGGATCCGGAGGTTGGTGGGGTGGTACGTGAGGACGAGGGGGATTCTGTTTTGGTTGTTATTGCGGGGACGGGGTGTGAAGGATGAGTTGCGGGAAATGCGAGAGACACGGTCAAGGGCATTTTCAACCACTGTGGAGGGAAAGTTGCGGTCCTTGAAAAACGAGGATATCTGGGATGTCCGGGAGTGGAATGCCTCATCTCGGGAGCAAATGTGGCAGAGGCGAAGGAATTGGGAATAGTGGATGGCCTTTTTGCAGGAAGGTGGGTGGGAGGAGGTGTATTCTAGGTAGTTGTGGGAGTCGGTTGGCTTGAATTAGATATCGGTTTCCAGGTGGTTGCCAGAGATGGAAACAGAGAGGTCCAGGAAGGAGAGAGAGATATCAGAGATGGTCCAGGTGAACTTAAGGTTGGGGTGGAAGGTGTTAGTGAAGTGGATGAACTGTTGGAGCTCCTTGTGGGAGCACGAGGCGGCACCAATACAGTCATCGATGTAACGGAGGAAGAGGTGGGGGATGGGGCCAGTGTAGCTGCAGAAGATGGATTGTTCCACATATCAAAGCTACACTGGCCCTATTCCCCAACTCTTCCTCCGTTACATCAATGACTGTATCAGCGCCGCCTCGTGCTCCCATGAGGAGCTCGAACAGTTCATCCACTTCATTAACACCTTCCACCCCAACCTTAAGTTCACCTGGACCATCTCTGATACCTCTCTCTCCTTCCCGGACCTCTCTGTCTCCATCTCTGGCATCCACCTGGAAACCGATATCCATTTCAAGCCTATGGACTCCCACAGCTACGTAGAATACACCTCCTCTCACCCACCTTCCTGCAAAAAGGCCATCCACTATTCCCAATTCCTTCGCCTCTGCCGCATTTGCTCCCGAGATGAGGCATTCCACTCCCGGACATCCCAGATATTCTTGTTTTTCAAGGACCGCAACTTCCCCTCCACAGTGGTTGAAAATGCCCTTGACCGTGTCTTTCGCATTTCCCGCAACTCATCCCTCACACCCCGTCCCCGCAATAACAACCAAAACAGAATCCCCATCGTCCTCACGTACCACCGCACCAACCTCCGGATCCAACGCACCATCCTCCGACACTTCCGCCATCTGCAATCTGACCCCACTACCAAAGACATTTTTCCCTCCCCACCCTTGTCTGCTTTCTGGAGGGACTACTCTGTGCGTGACTCCCTTGTCTGCTCCACACTCCCCTCCAGCCCCACCACACCCGGCACTTTTCCCTGCAACCGGAGCAAGTTCTACACCTGCCCCTACACCTCCCCCCTCACCCCCATCCCAGGCCCTAAGAAGACCTTCCACATCAAACAGATGTTCACCTGCACATCTGCTAATGTGGTATACTGTATCCGCTGTTCCTGTTGTGGCCTCCTCTACATCGGGGAAACCAAGCGGAGGCTTGGGGACCGCTTTGTGGAACACCTACGCTCAGTTCGCAACAAACAACTACACCTCCCAGTCGCGAACCATTTCAACTCCCCCTCCCATTCCTTGGACGACATGTCCATCCTGGGCCTCCTGCAGTGCCATAATGATGCCACCCGAAAGCTGCAGGAGCAGCATTTCATATTTCGCTTGGGAACCCTGCAGCCCAAGGGTATCAATGTGGACTTCACAAGCTTCAAAATCTCCCCTCCCCCTACCGCATCCCAAAACCAGCCCAGCTTGTCCCCGCCTCCCTAACCTGTCCTTCTTCCCACCTATCCTCTCCTCCCACCCCACACCCATCTCCTACCCACTAACCTCATCCCGCCTCCTTGACCTGTCCTCCCTGGACCGACCTATCCCCTCCCTAACTCCCCACCTACACTCACTTTACTGGCTCCAACCCCGCCTCTTTGACCTGTCTGTCTCCTTTCCACCTATCTTCTCCTTTATCCATCTTCTATCTGCCTCCCCCTCTCTCCCTATTTATTTCAGAATCCCCTTCCGCTCCCCCATTTCTGAAGAAGGGTCTTGACTCGAAACGTCAGCTTTCCTGCTCCTCTGATGCTGCTTGGCCTGCTGTGTTCATCCAGCTCTACACCTTGTTATCTCAGATTCTCCAGCATCTGCAGTTCCTTAGCCCTCATTGGCAGGGGAATTGAGTTTAAGAGCCGCGAGTAATGCTGCAGCTCTATCAAACCCTGGTTAGACCACACTTGGAATATTCTGGTCGCCTCATTATAGGAAGGATGTGGAAGCTTTTGAGAGGGTGCAGAGGAGATTTACCAGGATGCTGCCTGGAATTGAGGGCAGGTCTTATGAGGAAAGGTTGAGGGAGCTAGGGCTTTTCTCATTGGAGCGAAGAAGGATGAGAGGTGGCTTGATAGAGGTGTAGAAGGTGATGAGAAGCATAGATAGAGTGGATAGCCAGAGACTTTTTCCCAAGGCAGAAGTGACTATTATAAGGAGGCATAATTTTAAGCTGATTGGAGGAAGGTATAGGAAGATGTCAGCGGTAGGTTCTTTACACAGAGAGTGGTGAGTGCATGGAATGTGCTACTGACGGTGGTAGTGGAGTCAGATACATTAGGGACATTCATGAGACTCTTGGATAGGCACATGGATGATAGTAAAATGTAGGGCATGCAGGATAGTTTGATCTTAGAGTATGACAATAGGACGGCAGAACATCGTGGGCCGAAGGACCTATACTGTGCTGTCTTGTTCGATGTTCTATGTTCTATGTCTGGGCTAAATGCTGGAAATTGGAGCTCGTGTAGATTTAGAGTAGTTTTTGTCAGTGCAGATTTGATGGGTCAGAGGGTCTCTTCTGTACTATATGATTCTATAAGGCCTGGCAGCTGAAGGTATGGCTGCCAATGGAGACACAGACTTGGAAGAGAGAGATGATTGTAGGGTTGGAGGCAGTTGCAGAAACAGGGAAGGGTGAGACCATGGGGGATTTGTTTACAAGCATCATCATTTTTAAAGTGAGGTGTTGATGGACTTGCACCGATATAGTTCAGAAAGTCCAGGGATGATGAGTGAATAGAAATTGGTGTGGAGATATGAGTAGAAAGGTTGTAATGAGCTCAGGTTTATGGAGGATGGAAGATGAGAGGCCATCCAGAAATAGTCAAATTTAGAGTTAACAAAGGCATGGAGGAAGGTTTTAGCAACAGATGATCTGAGATTGGGGAAATATTGGGTGATGTTGTAATAGTAAAGTAAGCTGTCTTGGAGCTGCAATGGACATTTATTTGAGAGTTCAACTTGTAGTCAAAAATGACCCATAGGCTTGGAATGGTCTGATTCAGCCTCATTTATTCACTGAGAAGCAGACTGGGGTTGATGGCTAATGATCAATGGTGTGGTTGTGACCAAAGACAATAGCTTTCATTGCCCTGAGACAAGGAGGTGATAGTCTAGTATTATTATCTCTCGGCTAGCAATTCAGAGACCTGGGTAATATTCTGGGTACTTGGGTTCAAATCCCATTATGGCAGATGATAGAATTCTAATTCAATAACTTTTTTTAAAAAATATGACCGTGAAACTGTTGTTGATTGCAGGACAAACCCATCTGGTTCACTCCTTTCTTTTAGAGAAGGAAACTGCTGTCCTTACCTGGTCTGGCCTATGCATGACTCTCACAATGTGATCGATTCTTAATTACCCTCTGGACAGTTAGGGATGGGCATCCTGTGAATTAATTTTGAAAAAGAAATAGTTGGAGATAAACTTTGCTCAACTAGTTGTGACCGTTATACATAGCAGTGTGACAACTTAGAGAGTGTAGATGGTTTGAAAACATGGAGGTGAGATCGAGTGAGTGTCAGTGATGTACATTGGGAATTTGACAATATGTTTTCATTGATTCAATAGATTAATTGTGGGATTGGCTATTTCAGTGAGGTCTATCCACTTTTACATCAGGCTGTTTTGTATGTTGGTGACAGATTTACTTCATTACCAGGGGCAGCCAAGAGAGGCAAAATCCTGGAGTCCGCTGCTGAGCAGCAGAAAGCATATATAATTACATTTTCAAAATAGCTTTTTACCTTGCCTTGTCTAGTGCAAACAATTGTAATGGAATAGTTGAACTATTGATATTCAAATTTGAACATTTTGTTAATATCAAAATATATTTTATTCATAAAAAATTCTTTGCAAATACACATAGTCATAAATGCAGTTCAGTTCTGTACAGTAGCATATCAAGGAAACAAACAACATTGCAGACAACACAGTGTGGAGCTGGAGGAACACAGCAGGCCAGGCAGCATCAGAGAAGCAGGAAAGTTGATGTTTCGGGTCGGGACCCTTCTTCAGAAATGATGTTGCCTGGCCTATTGTGTTCCTCCAGCTCCACACTGTGTTGTCACTGACTCTAGCATCTACAGTTCTTGCTATCTCTGAAACAAACATTGGAGTTTAACTCTATCCAAATAAACTAAAGACATCTCTTGAAACATACAAGACTATATTTACATGCACTTAAGGCACTGCCTTGCTGCTAAGTACAATCTATTCAAATTCTTTTCAACTTGCTTCATAATTATCTTCGCCTCCAGTCTTGGAACAGTCTGCAATTGGGTTAAGATGACTTTTAAACATTTCCAAAGTCTTTAAGGATTTTTACCTCCCATTCTGCTTTATCACTTCATTTGTTTGAATTTCATTTACAAGCTCAGTTTTCAGTTCCCATCAACTGTACATTCTTGTATCTAATCACGCTATAACCCATAGCTGTGCTAATGTACTGACGTCAAGAGATTGGATTCGAGCAGAGCATATCTCTCTTAGGCAATTGAAAATACTGGGATTAATCGCCTCTTCTGCCTCATTCAACTTCTGAGGATAATAATCATGTTACTTTATAAGAACATACTCATAAAAATGGCTTCCCATGCAAAATTCTTCGATCCAGCATTAGTTTAAAATGAATGATTTATACTCAGTAGTGGACCTAGGAAAATTTGCCTCAAGGTCATTTGTATGGATTTGCAGAATTGTTCTGACTGAAGTGTGAAATCAGGACATGACTGCAAAATCAGGCACTATGCAAAACAGATAAGAATCAAGATTAGTCATGAAATATCTCCCTCCTTTTCAACTATTCTCCACCCATATTTACAGTAAGTGATGCTAAGAAGTGCAGGCAGAACATTAGTCATTAAATGCAAGTACTATTTTAAAATATTTATTCACTTGTGCTTTACTTTGCACTGAATCCATTGATAGCCACTGCATTCTAGTTTTCTGGCAGAGAAATATCAAAAGCACGAATGATTTCTGTCACTCCTATTGGAATAGTTTAATCCTTTTTGATTTGTTGCTCATAAGTGCAGCATGAGGCCTGAAGTAAAATTTATAACTTGTTTTTGATTTACGAAATTACAGGAACTCCTCAAGTATGAATTTGATAAGGACTGCAACAGAGAAAAATACCTTTCTTTTTCTAACTTTACTATGTTTTGACCTTTGGTGTTGGTCTTCCTTTAAAAACTTAATTCCAAAGTTTTGGTTTAATGTTCTGTTAGCATTTCAGGCTATATTCTTGCATTTTAAAACTTGCTTTTAAAAAACATAAATCTTATGAAGGTACTACATTTCAACATCTGCAGGAAATTACACATTAAAAAAGAAAATATTGCTCAGATCAATTTGATTTTTTTGAGCTGCTGAAATGATTATAGTCTTCAAGAAGTAAATTTAATAAGTATTAAGTAAATAGATAAATATAGGTAAAAAATTTAATGGCGTCAGAGCATTTTTTAAATATATTATTGTTTGTATTATCCAGAGAATGTGATCTTTCTTGTGGGGGGAGTGCCACAGATCTCTAAAGCAAATACTTTACCTTAAATTATGTCAGTATTTTTTTTTCTGCTGAAGTTATAATAAACGAATTCGCACCAAATAAAATCATAGTCTGTTAGTTTCCTAAGTCCCTGAAATTTTGTGAGACAAGCTGATGTAAAGTTGTACTTAAGACATCAATGGTCCAGTGCTCACATGCCTGCTGCGGAAAGCTATAAAGCCTCCCAGAGTCCATATTTTGGAAATTCCTGAAAATCAGAACGATGGTAACCTACAACTTGAGAATAAATTGTCTAATGTGGCCAAAACAAAAACTCCCTGTTACATGCAAATCCTAACTTATTTATCAACAATTCTTTGCAAGTTTAACAACTGTTCACTATTCTGCAATATGATTCTATTCAATATTGTGGATGAAATGTTACATTTTCTTCTCTTTGCTTTTGCAGAGAATTTCCTTTTTAAATTCAAATTGTTTTTTTTGAAGGGCATGTTCACATCACTGATTTCAATATAGCAACAGTGGTGAAGGACTCTGAAAAAGCCACATCAATGGCTGGGACCAAGCCATACATGGGTAAGTAGTATTACAATCAATACTTAATTTTTATAAGTAGTAGGTAATAAAGTTAATGAATTAGAAGTAATATCAAAATGGCAAGTCCAGGATTTTAAGGAGATTTGAAAGTGATGAAAGATATCAATATTGTTTTAAAAATTTTATTATAACTAGCATCTCCCCAGTTACTGAAAACTGATGAAATAGTTCAGAAAATTATGATTTAAGCCAAAACACTGACATTAGTTTTTAGGAGATATTAAACAGATATTTCTTTTAAAAAAAACATACAATAGAAAAGATCTTAAAAATATATAATTTTTGTGCTCATTAATTTATAAAGTAAAGAGTACTAAGAATAGTACTCTTCATCACAGCAATGTTGGCTTAATTACTCCTGGCTCTAATGTTAAATTGATCAGCTTAAATGTCTTCTAAATTATAATGCAAAAAATATCCTGATTCTAATTTGAACCAAATAACCAGTGAGCAGAAAGGGAGAAGGAGGAAAAGTGGGAGAGAGATTTAGGAGCCAGTAAACCTGAAAGTATGAAAGAATAACAAGTGCTGGAACAAATCAACAGGTCTGGCAGCATTCGTGGAGAGAGAAACAAAGTTAATATTTTCTGTTCAATATCAGAAATCACATAACACCAGGTTCTAATCCAACAGGTTTATTTGAGAACACCAGCTTTCAGACCCTCGCTCCTTCTTTAATTCCTGAAGAAAGAACAATGCTCAGAAAGCTTGTGCTTTCAAATAAACCTGTTGGACTATAACCTGGTGTTGTGTGATTTCTGACCTTGGCCACCCCAGTCCAACACCAACACCTCCATATCTTTGAGTTCAATAGGTGAAGATAAACTTGCCATAGTCCTACTGAACCATAGGGCTGCTGTCATTACAGAGAGAGAGAGAGAGAGAGAGAGAGAGAGATGACTGGTGGTGGTTTAACCTGAAGGTCACCACATCTCAGGCAGAGGGAGACATTGAGAAGAAAAGTCCTTTGTGGTAACCTCAGCTGGTGCAGGAATTGAACCCATCCTGTTGGTATCAAACTACATCGCAGACCAGCAGTCCAGCCAACTGAGATAATATATATTTTCAATAAGGTCACCTCTCATTTTTTCTGAACTACATTGAGTAAAGGCACAAAATACTCAATGTCTCCTCAAAAGATAATCCTTCCATTCCCACAATCAACCTAAAGAACTTTCTCTTGTCTGTCTCCAATGCCAGCAGATAAGAGGATCAAAAATGTTCACAATATCCCAGGTGTGTTCTAACTACTGCCTTGTATAGTTTTAGCATGACCTCCCTATTTTTATACTGAATTATCTTTGAAGTAAAGTTCAACATTCTATTTGCCTTCCCTATTATCTGCTGAATTTCAATATTTACTTTTTGTGATTTATGCATGGGGTCTCTAAAATCCCACTGTGCTGCATCTTTCTGCAGTCTTTCTCTATTTAAATAATATTCAGATCCTCTATTCCGCCTACCAAAATGAATAACCTCACATTTCCCCGGATTATAGTCTAACTGCCAAGTCATTAATATAGATTGTGAATAAGTGTGGTTCTAGCACTGATCCTGACAGCATTCCACTACTTACAGTCTGCCATCCTAAAAATGCTCCCCTTACCCTATTCTTCTATTAGTTAGCCAATCCTCTATCCATGTTAATAAATTATCATTGGCTCTTATTAAGTGGCCTAATGTTTGATATTTTATCAAATGCTATATTGAAATCCAAATATACTACATCCATGGCTTGTCTTTCATCTATTCTGTTTGTTACCATATCAAAGAATTATACTAAATTTTTCAGGCATCAACTCCCCTTCATGACTCTGCCTCATTATGGTATACATATCTAAATGCTTTGTTATTACATTCCTTAACATAGACACTTCTCCAGAATCTAAGCATCTACTATCTCTGTAGCTACTTCATTTAAATTCTAGGACAGATCCAATCAAGTCCAAGGGACTTATCAGTCATTTAACATTGGAATAGTCAAGCCTCGTAGTAACAAAGGCATCGATTAGGAAGAGAGAGAAAAAGTGAAGAGGTTTAGAGTTGAAGAGAAGGATAAAAAGAAATTTGGAGGATGGACAATGATGAGAATGAGAAGTAGCTACAAAAAAATGCTGAAACCAAAATTTGAGGAATTGTAATGAATGAAATCTATTTTGTAACTGATTTCTGATTTTGTGGTAGGGTATGTAAACAGCATAAATAATCAAGCATACAATTGTTCCAAAGTATTTTCAACATTTTCAAAAGATATCTGCTAGGCATAAGTATAGCAAAATCATAAACGTATTTCTAAAGAATGAGCTTATGCTTGTGTTATTGCTGGGGACATTGACCAAACTTGTGACTTCAGAAATTTGGCATAACTAGGAACCATAACAGGGGTTAAATAAGTAGGTTAGGCAGATTAATGTCCGTGGTGTCACTGGGGGCCCTCATCCATGGAATTATCCATCCTGTCTGCACTATCGATTTAATATGGAATTCTGAAAGTCACAATGGATATCATTCAGCTGAACTCTTTGACTACAAACTGATTATTTTATTGGTGGGCTGAGAAATCCAAAATTTTCAGTTTCATTTCATTTTGAAATAAAATACTGGACTGCCAAACCTGCAAGTTTTCTGAATGAAATATAATTGCTTTATTTCTGAGTTAAATAATTGGTAGTATTTAAGACATTGGCAAATGTAAAGAGGCTGAAAGTAAATTAGATCATAGAGAGGATAAAGATAACCCATAATTCAAGAGGATCTCTCCAATTAGGTAATTCATTTCTGACATCTCATCTGTTGGTAAATGTTGAAATTCATGGCAAAGTGTCAGAGTTATACCCTCTTTATTGCTAGCTGGTGTAATTATATGTTCCCTCAACTAGAAGCCTGCAAAGTTAAGTATTTAATGTTGAATTACATCCCATTTACTATCTTAGCAAACATCATTAGTGGAGATCAATTTAAAAACTGCAACGTAGTATAAAACTGTGAAATAAGTTAAATATCTGAATAATGGCAAACAATCACAGGGGCCAGGCTTGATCTTTTTAGGCAACCATACAATTAAGAACATTAGACATTTGCCATTAAAATAAAATGATTGGGAATTCAATGGCAGTGATCTAAAACGGAAAAGTACTCAAACTGTTCTGTGCCCTGAAGCTAACCCATATGCTTAGTGTGTGCTAATGGGTAGTTATTTTCTGTGTTACCATTAATAAACTTTCACTGATCTTTCCACATGCTACTGAAAATTTTCCCACGTTAATGTACAGACCTAATGCTGAGTATTTTGCTGAAGATTTGTAAACATAAATGAGGGCCGGCATACAAATCTTATCATGTTTGTCTTCCAATCTAATTTGTTACAATGATGTTGACTGTGAAAGTGGTATTGACAGTAATGGCAGTAGTGTGTAATGGTGTAGTACAGATCACAGTCAAAGAAATTGATAGAACAACACATCAACATTGATAAAACAAAGCATCAGTACTGGTCGCATTAAGCTGGATGCGTTAGAGGAAAGAAGCAGCCACAAAGAGAAGCTGACAAGGTCTAAGTTGATAAACTTGACTGCTCACATCATCATATTGCAGCTGTGCAAACATTCAGCCCTCAAGATGACTGCAATGGAAAAAAAAGACCATCCCACCCGTCTCCTTATGGAATGTGCATTTTCAAAGAACATCTGGAAGCAGATGCAATGGTTTTTGTTGAGGCGCATGTAAGCAGCTCCATATCCTGAGTTCTGCACTCTATGGATTGTTACCAAGGAGTAACTAAGAAAATTACTGTTTGAAGACAATCTGTGAAAACTCAGTGAAAGATGCTTATTGATTTGCCCAAATATGGTTAGTTCTTGAATTGCAAGGACCTGCGTGTGCTGAAGTGCTGCAAACTGACATATTCCAACCAGTACACCCTCTAATTTCTTTCTTTGGTGTGTGGACCTCTGAGGTCTGTGTGCAGCATTGACTTCTGAAATTGGACATCAAAGTGTTGGCACACTGATGGGCAAGTGTGGAATCTCAGTGAAAGTTCATACCAGCATTCCAGCCTATAAAATCTAGATGATGATGCAGCAAAACTGGCCCTATAGCACCCAAAGAGATAGCAAGGCATTTAAAAAGGGACACAAAAGTCCTGACAAAGATACTCCAAACATGGCTGAGAAAAACACCACAAGGACTCTGGCAGACCTGTCAGTGGAAAACATTATCAAGTGGGGAGGTTTCAGTCAATGTAACTGTGTGGTCTCACTGAGCCAAGTTTCAACAATGCCAGGTTATCAATAACGTTATTCATAATAAGACTGCACATAGCAAAAATCATCGTCAAAATGACAAACAAAACCTGAAATCCTCCGGAATGGCTCCAAACGCATGTCAAGCCATTGGTATCCTTTGCCAAAGATGAAGGGCATAGGGGCTAAAAGGCAGCAGGCAAACAGGAAGGGAAGTTAATTTACATGCGGAATAGCAATTCAACCTTTGTCCACCTGTTTGTTGCCAAAATGAAGGTGGTGCTGATGCATGAGAGGTTTATACTTCAGAACACTGCCTCTTGATCACTGCAGTGTGTCAACAAGAAAATAAAAGTAACACTGGGGAACAAAATTAAGACAGCAGAGAAATTGCCACAGCATCTCTTGCATGCCCAAGTGGCCGCAGGGAAAAAAAACGATTGTTGCAGAATTTAATCTATTATTATTAATGTTTTAATTAAACTCTTGTTTGAAGCAGATCCCCAAGCTATTCTGGAAATATCCTAGATCAGAAAATAATTCTCACTCAGTGGCATCATGGCTGGAAAATCACATAGACTGCATTATGGCATCACTCCTCCATGTCTTTACAAGAAAATTCAAACCTTTTCCAGTTGAAGATCCTTGCATTCTCAGGCCAATCTAAATTCACAAACAGAGCTCTGATTCACAATCCAGATTCCTCCTCCTTCTGTAATAGAAACAGAAATTGCAGTAGAAACTCAGCAGATCTGGCAGCATTCAGAAAGTGAATGTACTATAGCCAAGTTTGTGGATAACATAAAAATTGATGGGAAGGCAAGTGGTGAGGATTACGTAGAGTCTGAGCGGGATATAGATAAGTTAAGAAAGTGTGCAAAAACTTGGCAGATAGAATATGATGTGGGAAAACATGAGGTTATAGAAGAATAGAGGAGCTAAATACTACTTTTAATGGAGAAAGACTGCAGAGAGCCATAGAAGTGTGGGATCTGGGAGTCTTCAGGCATGAGTCACAAAATGCTATCATCCAAGTTCAATAGAGAAGACAATAGAAAGTGGCCTTTATTTTAAATGGGATGGGGTGTAAAAGTGGGAAGATTTTGCTAAAACCATACAAGGCAGTATCCAGACCACACCTGGAATACTGTGAACACTTTAGGGCCCTTTATCAAAAGAAAGATATATTGACATTGGAGGCAGTCCAGAGAAGGTTCACCAGGCAAAGACTATGTATGGAGGGACTGTCTAATGTGGAGAGGTTCAGTAGGTCAGGGGATACTGATTGGAATTTAGAAGAATGAAAGATGATCTTATTGAAACATACAAGATTCTTAGCATTCTCAACAGGATAGATAAAAAAAAGACTGTTCCCTTGTGGGAGAATCTAGGACCAGATGCGTAACCTAAGAATTTTTCTTTTCTTCTTTTGTGGGATGTGGGCATTGCTGGCTGGTCAGCAATTATTGCCCGTCCCTAGTTTCCTTGAGAAGGTGGTGGTGAGCTGCCTTCTTGAACCGCTGTAGCCCACCTGCTGTGGGTTGACCCAAAATGCCATTAGGGAGGGAACTCCAGGATTTGACCCAACAACAGTAAAGGAACGGTGATAAGTTTCCAAGTTAGGATTGGCTTGGAGGGGAACTTGCAAGTGGTGGTGTTCCCACATTTCTGCTGCCCTTATCCTTCTAGGAAGTGGTCATGTGTTTGGAAGGTGCTGTCTGTACAATATTGTAGATAGTACGTACATCAGTGATGGAGGGAGTGGATACCTGTCGCTGTAGTACTAATCAAGTGTTGCTGCTTTGTGCTGGATGGTGTTGCATTTCTTGAATGTTGTTAGAGCTGCACCCATCCAGGCCAGTGGGGAGTATTTCATCACACCTCTGACTTGTGCTTTGTAGATGTTGGACAGGCTTTAGGGAGTCAGGAGATGATTTACTCACCACAGTATTCCTAGCCTTTGAACTGCTCTTGTAGTCATTGCATTTATATGGTGAATCCAGGTGAGTTTCTTGTCAATGGTAACCCCCAGGATATTGATAGTGGGGGCTTCATTGATTGTAACATCACTGAATGTCAAGGCTGGTGGTTAGATTATCTCTTATTGATGATGATAATAGTCTGGTGCAAATATTACTTGCCACTTGTCAGCCCAAGCCTGTTTATTGTCCAGGCCTTGTTGCATTTGACCATGACTGCTTCAGTATCTGTGGAGTCACGAATGGTGCAGAACATTGTGCAATCGTTGGCTAACACCCCCACTTTTGACCTTATGATGGAGGGAAGCTCATTGCTGAAGCAGCTGAAGATGGTTTGAAGAAGTGGGGTTCTCTGAGAGCTGGGGTGGATGATCATGGAGCAAGTGTGGAGGATGCTGGGTGTAGAGGTGGAAAGGGCGAAAGGTGTACCTTGATGCTCCAGAATTGCAGTAAAGTTTAATAAAAAGCAAAATAAGCATGAAACATCCTTCACCCATCACCTTTCAAACATTGAGCTCTGCACACACTCCCATGCCCCTGCCATGCCAATCCATACCATCTTATTGCTTCCCACATGTCCCTACATTCCCTCCATATAAATGTATGCAGCTCCAAACAACGCCGTGACTCCTACTAACCTCTTGTTAGTCTAGGCCCCTCCACCAACACAGAATCTCTGATACACGCCAATATATGACCCTTGACCATTTATCTCAAAGATTTAAATGGCTGGAGTTTTAAATGGCTTGACAGTCTCACAGTTCCTTTTGACAGTTTTGGCAGTTACCTTTGACTATTCCTTTCGACAATTTAGATAGTTCAGAGAGTTCCACAGTTTGAGTTTGTGCAATCTCTACACACATTCATGTCTACTTCTACAATCTTATGGGGCACCCCATCTTTTCCTAAAGGTACTTGACCTCTCCCCAAGGGTGTCCAAGGGCCATGTTCAAAAGAGTGCCATACCTCTCCAATAAGGTACGCTGGCTGTCCAAATGAATCAACAAAGTTCAGACCTGCTCCTACTATTGTGTCAGCAGCAATCTGGGACTTAGGAGTTTCTAGTTTATCTAGGGGCTTGCGTAGTCTAGTGTGTACAAGGGTCTAATGAGAAGAATTGTATATAATAAACAAGACGTAATTTAATGCAGGTTATTAAAAAGAAGGCTCAACATTACATTCGAAGACCCTGAGAGGACCTAGCCTGAATTCTGTCTCCCCCAATGTGTTTCAGTACAATCTCACCAACCTCATGTAATCAACACAGAGGGAGTTGCTTTTTGCACTCAAGCAAATCTTAACCCTTTCAGAGAATTTAAAACTCATAATCAACGATTGCTAGGTCTACTATTTTAAAGATTTTAAAATATCAACCTGTTCAGGGATGCTATGACACACCTCTGGAGCAGGTGGGATTTAAACCCAGGTTTTCTGGCCAAAAGGTAGGGACACTACCACTGCGCCATAAGAACTTCTGCACCAGGTCAAAACAACACACATTTCAGATGCCTGGGTCACTAAAATCACATGGATATAGGCAGCTGCTGATTTCTACGGGCATTGCACAAAATGTAGGAGCACAAAATGTGCAATGTTCGGTGGGTGGGATCAATTTTTAACCTCCTTTGCAGAGGGGGAGAGGCTTTCCATCATAGCAAATATCCAAGCCAGTGTGCTTTCAGTTGAGCATTGACAAAGTTTTCAGATATACTACATAAAGCTCAGCTGGTTTCCTCGAGATGTAACTGGAATTGCCTCCTTCCAGAGATGACAGGAGGAGAAAATGGTCCTTGCTATCATTTTGTGCAGACAATGATCCATTATGGGACGTAATATACCCCACCTTATCTGCGCCTGCAGTTAGGTATCATCTTGAGGTTAAGGTAACTTTAGTTTTTGCTAACCCCCCCTCCACCTCAATATGAAGTAGTTGTTACATCTGGGTGTATCACTTGCTAATAAACATGTGCAAAATTTCATCCTCCTAGAGGTGCGAAGATCATAATTACTCTTCAACTTAGTCAGTAGTCTTTTACAAGAATATTGGATGTATCAGCAAACATATTAGGCTTTATTCCATATGTTTCCCTTCATGTGGATCTAAGAGAACACAAGAGTTCTTCCCAGTTTTACAGAACTACTGTGGATCATTATGGGTGAAGCAAGTGGTCTATATTGGTGCCACAGTGACTGGAGTTGCTACAACCATCAGCATCTTGCTGCAAACATCAACATGAGGTCCGAGATTTAATTTTAAGTTAAGGCCTCCATTTCTAGTGCACGGCACTGTTCGTGCAAGTCAATTATTTTAATTTCCACCCCATCAAATTAGCAGTATTATAAATGCCTCCACCATGGCAATAGATTCCATTGCAGCAATACGCCAAGGTCTTCTTAGCACTTCCCAAACACTTGACCTCCACTATTTAAAACGGCAAGAGCAGGAAGTACATAGGAATATTGTCATCTCCAGATTTTCACACAATGTCTTGCCATTTTTAACCTTTATTCTTTTATGCAATGTGGGCATCACTGACATGAAACTGGTTGCCCATCCCTAATTTCCATGGCCTGCGAAGGCCAATTTGGAGGGCAGTTACTAGTTAATCACATTGTTGTGGTTCTAGATGCACCTGTAGGCTAGACCAGGTGAGGGTGGCAGATTACCTTCCCAAGCGGACATTAGTGAACCAGATGGAATTTTGTGACAATTGCTGATGGTTACCACCACTGAGATCAGCTTTCAATTCCAGATTTTAGTAATTGAATTTAAAGACCACCAGCTACCATGTTGGGATTTGGACACACGTGCCCACAACATTCATATGGACCTGTAAGGTTTAATACCACAAAACCACCACCTCCCCATAGTTAGAGATTGCCACTTCACCTTTGTTGGGTGGAAATGCTAGAATGCCCTCCATCATATGGACTGTGTTAACAATGAGGTTTAGCATTACAATCTTAATGGATAGGCATTAAATGCTGATCTAGCCAGTAACACTCATAATCTGAAAAATTATTTCTTTTTAAAAATTGAATCACTTGGATGCAATGATATATCAGTTGCAAACAGTTTCTTCTGAAAATGTGAAAGAAAATTGATATTCCAGACAAGCTGTCCGGAGCATCTCTTGAGGTCATTCTTTGTAAATGACACCATTAGAATGTTAAAGCTAGCATACTCAAGCAATGGAGATCAGCACCAGTTACCATGGCTGCCGCTACATATTATCAAACATTGTATATATGTAGATCTTTAGTGATTGGCATTTCAAATATCCATCTTCAATGTGAGTGCTTCCTCTTTTTTGAAGGGTCTTCTTTTTGCTTTACAAGACCACTGACTTGTATTTATATTGTGTTTTTAACACAACAAAGCATCCCACAGCACCACACAGCTGTCTTATAAAACTGAAAATGACACAGAGTCACACAAGATATTAGGAAAATGACTAAAATCAAAGAGCTCGCTTTGAATGACTAAAAGAAAAGTTTGGAGGAATGAGATATTGTTGTGTTGACATAAATGACATCCTGGCAGGACTTGAGAAAGTGGATACCAAAAAGACCTTTCCTCTTTGGGGAAAACTAGAATATGGAGATACAGTTTAAGAATAAGAGTTATCACTTTTAAAATCGATATCAGAGGGTTTTTATATTCCTATGAGTTCTTTATATGTGGAATTTTCTTCCCCAGAAACCAGTAAAAATTGGGGCATTGAATCTCTTCAAGATTGAGTGAGTTAAATTTTTAATAGCCAAGAGAGTTGAGGGTTGTGGCAGTGTGTAGGGAGGTGGACATACAGAATAATGGAGTTGAGAACACATCCGGTCATGATCTTATTGAATGGTGGAGCGTGCTGGAATGGTCAGATGGCTTACTCTTACTCCTACATCTTCTGTTTCTATAGAGAGACAGAGAAGGTTAAAGAGACAATGCCAAAGATTAGATGTATGGGCAGATGAAGGCATGGCAAACAATGATGGAGCAATCTGAGTTTGAGTGAAGACGAATGTCCAGCAGAGGGCAGCCACAATGCTGATTGGCGGTTGGGGGGAAAATTTGCATCGACACAGTCACCACCAGCAGAAGGAGGACCTCAGCATGAAACCCTTCGCGTTTGAGTGAAGACAAGTGTCAAGCAGAGGGCGGTGATGACACTGATTGAAGGTTGGGGTGAAGATTTGCATTGGTGCAGTCACCACTACCAAACAGGGGTTTGAGGAGGAAGTGTTGTCAAGGGACAGAGGGGAGGGGTAAAAAGTGCCAGGGCAACAATCATAGGGAACTCAGTTGTAAGGGGAATTGACAGGTGCTTCTGTGGCCGCAAACAAGGATCCAGGATGGTATGTTGCCTCCCTGGTTCGAGATTCAAGGAAATCTTGGAGCGGTAAAAGACATTCTGAAGTGGGAGGGTGAACAGCCAGTGGTTGTGGGACACATCGGTACAAATGACATAGAAAAAAATGGGATGAGATCCTAAAAGCCAATACAGAGAGCTAGGAAGAAAGTTAAGAAATTGGACCTCAAAGGTAGTGATCTCAGAGTTACTACCAGTGCCACATGCTGGTCAGAGGAGAAATGATGAAATATACTGATGAATACGTGGCTGCAAAGATGGTATCAGCGGGAGGATCTCAGATTTCTGGGGCATTGCAACTGGTTCTGAGGGACATGGAGCCTGTACAAATTGGACGGGTTACACCTGGGCAGGACTGGGACTGATGTCCTGGGGTAGAGTTTGCTAGAGCGGTTGGGGAGGATTTAAACTAACATGCCAGGAGGATGGGAGCCTATGTAAAGAGTCAGAGAAGAAGGCAGCAAGGACAAAAACAAAAGCTAAAAGAGAGAATAAGAAAAGTGATACGCTAAGAAATCAAGGACAAGATTCAAACAGAGCTATTGAGAAAAATAAGGAGGAGACAAACACTGTTAAAAGGGCAAGCTTAAAGAATTTGTTCCTTAATGTGCAGAGCATCTGCAATAAAGTGGATGAACTAATTGCACAGATAGATGTAAACGGGTACGATATAATTGGGATTACAGAGACATGGCTACAGGGTGACCAGGGATGTGAACTGAATGTCCCAGCATATTCAGTATTTAGGAAGGACAGGCAAAAAGGAAAAAGTGACGGGGTGGCATTACTGGTTAAAGAGGAAATTAACACAATAGTGAGAAAGGATATTAGCTCTGACAATGTGGAGTCTGTATGGGTAGAGTTGGGAAATACCAAGGGGCAAAAAACATTAGTTGTCTGGTGAATTGCAGTGGTGAATTCGAGAATGGCATTAAACAGAAAGTTAGAGATGTAGATGATATGGGAATATCGGTGATCACGGGTGATTTTCATCTGCACATAGATTGGGCAAATCAAATTAGCCACAATGCCATTGAGAAGGAATTCCTGGAGGGTATACAGGATGGTTTTCTTGACCAATATGTGGAGGAACCAACTAGAGCGCAGACCATCTTAGATTAGGTGCTGTCTAATGAGAAGTGAATCATTGCCAATCTAGCTGTGCAAGACCCCTCGGGGAAGAGCGACCATAACATGATAGAATTTTTTGTCACGATGGAGAGTGAGATTGTTGATTCGGAGACTAGGGTGCTGAACCTAAATAAAGTAAACTATGAGGAAATGAGGTGTGAGTTGGCCTGATAGATTGGGGAGAATTACTTAAAGGGACGACAGTTGATAGGCGATGGCAAACATTCAAGGAATGCATGGGGAAACTGCAACAACTGTTTATTCCTATTTGTTGCAAAAGCAAAATGGGTAAGAGGGCCAATCCATGGGTTACAAAGAAAATAGGAGATAGAATCTGATCCAAGGAAGTAGCATACAGATTGGCCAAGAAAAATAATAAATCTAAGAATTGGGAGCAGTTTAGAATTCAGCAAGGAAAGACCAAGGGATTGATTAAGAAGGGGAAAATAGAGTAAGAAAGTAAGCTTGCAAGGAACATAAAGACTCACGCTAAGAGTTTCTGAAAGGTACGAGAAGAGAAAAAGATTGGTAAGGACAAATGTAGGTCCCTACAGACAGAAACAGGGGAATGTATAATAGGGGACAAAGAAATGGCCAAGGAATTGAATACATACTTTGGTTCTGCCTTCACAAAAGATGACACAAAACAGATACCAGAATTGTTGGAGGTTGCATGATTTAGTGAGAAGAAAGAACCGAGGGATATTAATATTAGTAGAGAAATGGTGCTGGGTAAATTGTTGGGATTGAAGGCCAATAAATCCCCAGGGCCTGATAATCTATATCCCAGAGTATTTAAGGAAGTAGCTTTAGAAATAGTGGATGCATTGGTGGTCATCTTCCAGGATTCTATAGACTCTGGAACAGTCCCTGCAGATTGGAAGATGGCTAATGTCACTCCAATATTCAAAAAGGGAGGTAGAGAGAAAACAGAGAATTATAGACTGGTGAGCCCAATATTAGTAATGGGGAAAATTTCCCGAATCCATTGTCAAGGTTTTTATAGAAGAGCATTTAGAAAGCAGTGGCAGGATCAGACAGAGTCAGCATGGATTTATGAAAGGAAAATCATGCTTGACAAATCTGTTGGAATTCTGTGAAAATGTAACGAGTACAGTTGCAAGGGGGAGCCAGTCGATGTATATATTTGGACTTTCAGAAAGCATTTGACAAAGTCCCACGTAAGAGATTAAAGCACATGGGATTGGGGGAAGTGTATTGAGATGGATAGGAAACTGGTTGGCAGAGAGCAAACAAAGAGTAGGAATTAATGAGTCCTTTTCAAATTGGCAGGCGGTAACTAGTGGGGTGCCACAGGGATCAGTGCTGGGACCCCAGATATTCACAGTATATATTAATGATTTGAATGAGGGAACAAAATTTAACACCCCCAAGTTTGCAGATGATACCAAGTTGGGTGGGAGGGCGAACTGTGACGAGGATGCAGAGATCTTTCAGCATGATCTGGACAGGTTGGGTGAGGGGCAAATCAATGGCAGGTGCAGTACAATTTGGATAAATGTGAGGTTATTCACTTTGGAAGCAAAAACAAGAAGGCAGATTACTACCTGAATGGCTGTAAACTGGGAGAGGGGAGTGTGCAGCAGGACCTGGGTGTCCTTGAGCACCTGTCACTTAAGGTAAGCATGCAGGTGCAGCAGGCGGTAAAGAAGGCAAATGGTATGTTGGCCTTCATTGCGAGAGGTTTTGAGTACAGGAACGAAGATGTGTTGTTGCAGTTATACAGGGCCTTGGTGAGACCACCTACCCTCCCTCGACCTCTTCATCTCCAACTGCCGTCGAGACATCAATCGCCACAACCTCTCCACCCCTCTCACCCACTCCAACCTCTCCCCCGCAGAACGTGCAGCCCTCCGCTCCAATCCCAACTTCACCATAAAACCCGCAGACAAGGGAGGCGCAGTTGTAGTATGGCGCACTGACCTCTACATCGCCGAGGCCAGACGCCAACTCTCCGACACCTCCTCCTACCGCCCCCTTGATCATGACCCCACCCCTGAGCACCAAACCATCATCTCGCAAACCATCCACAACCTCATCACCTCAGGTGACCTCCCACCCACGGCCTCCAACCTCATCGTTCCCCAAACCCGCACTGCCCGCTTCTATCTCCTTCCCAAAATCCACAAACCTGAATGCCCTGGTCGACCCATTGTCTCCGCCTACTCCTGCCCCACTGAACTGATCTCCAACTATCTAGACTCCATTTGCTCCGCCTTGGTCCAGGAACTCCCTACCTATGTCCGTGACACCACCCATGCCCTCCACCTCCTCCAGAACTTCCAATTCCCCGGTCCCCAACACCTCATCTTTACCATGGACGTCCAGTCCCTCTACACCTGCATTCCCCATGCAGATGGCCTTAAGGCCCTCCGCTTCTTCCTGTCCCGCAGGCCCGACCAGTCCCCCTCCACTGATACCCTCAACCACTTAGCCGAACTCGTCCTCACACTCAACAACTTCTCTTTCAATTCCTCCCACTTCCTACAGACAAAGGGGGTAGCCATGGGGACCCGCATGGGCCCAAGCTACGCCTGCCTCTTTGTAGGTTACGTGGAACAATACCTCTTCCGTACCTACACCGGCCCTAAACCCCACCTCTTCCTCCGTTACATTGATGACTGTATCAGCGCCGCCTCGTGCTCCCACGAGGAGCTCGAACAGTTCATACACTTCACTAACACCTTCCACCCCAACCTTAAGTTTACCTGGACCATCTCTAACACCTCTCTCCCCTTCCTGGACCTCTCTGTCTCCATATCGGGCAACCACCTAGAAACCGATATTCATTTCAAGTCCACCGACTCCCACAGCTACCTAGAATACTCCTCCTCCCACCCACCTTCCTGCAAAAATGCTATCCCCTATTCCCAATTCCTTTGCCTCCGCCGCATCTGCTCCCAGGATGAGGCATTCCACTCCCGTACATCTCAGTTGTCCTCGTTTTTCAAGGCCGGTAACTTCCCCTCCTCGGTGGTCGAGAACGCCCTCAACCGTGTCTCCCACATCTCCCGCACCTCATCCCTCACACCCCGTCCACGCAATAAGAACCAAAAAAGAATCCCCCTCATCCTCACGTACCACCCCACCAACCTCCGGATCCAACGCATCATCCTCCGACACTTCCGCCATCTGCAATCCGACCCCACCACCAAAGACATCTTTCCCTCCCCACCCTTATCTGCTTTCCGGAGGGACAACTCTCTCCGTGACTCCCTTGTCCGCTCCACACTCCCCTCCAGCTCCACCACACCCGGCACTTTTCCCTGCAACCGCAGGAAGTGCTACACCTGCCCCCATACCTCCTCCCTCACCCCCATCCCAGGCCCCAAGAAGACTTTCCACATCAAGCAGATGTTCACCTGCACATCTGCCAATGTGGTATACTGCATCCGCTGTACCCGGTGTGGCTTCCTCTACATCGGGGAAACCAAGCAGAGACTCGGGGACCGCTTTGCAGAACACTTACGCTCGGTTCGCAATAAACAACTGCACCTCCCAGTCGCGAACCATTTCAACTCCCCCTCCCATTCCTCAGACGACATGTCCATCCTGGGCCTCCTGCAGTGCCACAACGATGCCACCCGAAGGTTGCAGGAACAGCAACTCATATTCCGCTTGGGAACCCTGCAGCCCAATGGTATCAATGTGGATTTCACAAGTTTCAAAATCTCCCCTCCCCCTACCGCATCCCAAAACCAGTCCAGCTCGTCCCTGCCTCCTCCCACCTATCCCCTCCTCCCACCTCAAGCCGCACCTCCATCTCCTACCGACCAACCTCATCCCGCCCCCTTGACCTGTCCGTCCTCCCTGGACTGACCTATCCCCTTCCTAACTCCCTACCTACACTCACCTTTCCTGGCCCCATCCCCGCCTCTTCGACCTGTTTGTTTCCTCTCCACCTATCCTCTCCTCTATCCCTCTTCTATCCGCCTCCCACTCTCTCCCTATTTATTTCAAAACCCCCTTCCCCTCCCCCTTTTCTGATGAAGGGTCTAGGCCCGAAACGTCAGCCTTTCTGCTCCTATGATGCTGCTTGGCCTGCTGTGTTCATCCAGCCCTGCACCTTGTTGTCTTGGAATATTACGTGCAGTTTTGTTCTCCTTTTCTGAGGAAGGATGCTCTTGGTCTTGAGGGAGTGCAGCGAATGTTTACCAGGCTGATTCTGAGGATAGTTGGTCTAACATATGAGGAGAGATTGACTAGGCTGGGATTGTTTTTGCTAGAGTTCAGATGAATGAGGGGGGAATCTCATAAAGACTTATAAAATTCTAACAGGACTGGACAGGGTAGACGCAGAGAGGATGTTCCCGATGGTGGGTGTGTCCAGAATTAGGGGTCACACTACGAAGATTCAGGGTAGATGATTTAGGACGGAGTTGAGGAGACATTTTTTCACCCAAAGAGTGGTGAGCCTGTGGAATTCATTACCACAGGAAGTAGTTGATGCCAAAACATGGAATGTATTCAAGAGGTGGCTGGATACAGCACTTGGGGTGAATGAGGTCAAAGGTTATAGGGAGAAAGCAGGATTAGGCTATTGAGTTGGATGATCAGCCATGATTGTGAAGAATGGTGCAGCAGGCTCGAAGGGGCAAATGGCTTCTTCCTGATCCTATCTTCTTTATTTCTATGTTAGGCTGGAATTAAAGGATACAGATATTACCATTGGTTGTAGGGCTGGAGGACATGATAGAGATAGGGAGGTGCTGTGGAGGGCTTCGAAAGGAATGATTAGAATTTTAAAATTGAGATATTGGTTAACTGGGCACCAGCATGGGTCAGCAAACACAGGGAGGATGGATAAATGCCATTTGGTGTTTTGGGATGACCTCAAGTTCACAGAATGTCAAATGTGGAGGTTAGCCAACATTGTATTCAAACAGTAAAGTCTAGCAGAAAATATTAGGAACGGGCTGAATCAGATGATATTATAGAAAACAAGTTAAGTGATCTTAGTAATGTCATGGGTATGTGGACAGGATTTATTTGGGACAGAATGTGTGAATGTCATTTTGCGCCAAGGAACCATAAAAGCGTACAGAAATTTGGTAACAGAACAAACCTTAAGGCTTTGTATATTAATGCACAAAGCATTCAGAATAAGGTAGATGAGCTGATGATGCAGATTGAGGCAAATAAATAAGAACTCATAGCCAAGATGGATGCATGGTTACAAGGAGATCTAAACTGTCAACTTCACATTCATGGTTAGTTGATCTTTTGGAAAGACAGAAATGATAGAAATATCATGGGTAGCACTGTTAATAAGAAATGAAATGAGCACCATTGTGGGCGATGCTTTCGGCTTGGATGATGTAGAGTCCATGTGAGTGGAGGTAAAAAATGGCACCGGAAAGGATATATTGATAGGAGTAGTGCACAGACCCTCAAACAAGAGGCACTCAGTAGGAAAGACTCTAAGTCAACAAATAATAGGAGCACATAAAAAGAATACAACAATAATTATGGGTGACTTTAATCTTCATGTTAATTATGTAAATCAAATTGAAAAAGGTACATATGACAACAACTTTGCTTTTTTAAAATCCATTTCTGTGGGATGTGAGCGTCATTGGTCAGCATTTATTGCCTGTCCCTCGTTGCCCTTGAGATGGTGGTGGTGAGCTGCCTTCTTGAACCATTGCAGTCCACCTGCTGTGGTTGACCCACAATGCTGTTAGGGAGGATATTCCAGGATTTTGACCCAGCGACAGTGAAGGAATGACAATATATTTCCAAGTCAAGATGGCAAGTGGTTTGGAGGGGAACTTGCAGATGGTGGTGTTCTCATGAATCTGCTGCCCTTGTCCTTCTAGCTGGAAGTGGTCGTGGGTTTGAAGGTGCTATCTGAGGATCTTTTGTGAATTTCTGCAGTACATCTTGTAGATAGTACACACTGCTGCTACTGAGGAGGTGGAGGGAGTGCATGCTTGTAGATGTAATGCCAATCTACCAGGCTGCTTTGTCCTGGATAGTATCAAGCTTATTGATTGTTATTGGAGCTGCACCTTCCAGGCAAGTGAGAAGTATTCCATCACACTCCTGACTTGTGCCTTGTAGATGATGGACAGGCTTTGGGGCATCAGGAGGTGAGTTACTCATCACAGTATTTGTAGCCTCTGACCTGCTCTCGTAGCTACTGTGTTTATGTGGCGAGTCCAGTTGAGTTTCTAGTCAATAGTAACACTCAAGATGTTGATAGTGGGGGATTCAGTGATGGTAACACCATTGAATGTCAAGGGGTGGTGGTTAGATTGTCTCTTATTGGTGATGGTCACAGCCTGATACTTGTGTGATGTGAATGTTAATTGCCACGTGTCAGTCCAAGCCTGAGTATTGTCCACATCTTGTTGCAATTGAACACGCACTGCTTCAGTATTTGAGGAGCTGTGCATGGTGCTGAACATTGTGTAATCACCAGCGAATATCCCCACTTCTGACCTTATGATGGAGGGAAAATTATTGATGAAACAGCTGGACATGGTTGGGCCTAGGACACTACCCTGATGAACTTCTGCAGACGTCTTGGAGCTGAGACAACTGACTTCCATCAATGACAACCATCTTCCTATTTGCCAGGGATGACTCCAACCAGGAAACAGTTTGCCCTGATACCCATTGATTTCAGTTTTGATAGGGCTCCCTGATGAAACAGGTTGGGACACTACTAATTGGAATTTAGAAGAATGAGAGGTGATCTCATTGAAACATATAGATTCTTAAGGGGCTTGCGAAGGTAAATACAGAGAGGCTGTTTCCACTTGTGGGAGAGTCTAGAACCAGAGGGCATTGTCTGTGAATAAAGGGGTGCCAAGTTAAAACTGAGACGAGGAGGAATTTCTTCTCCCAGATGATTGAGAGTCTTTGGAGCTCCATGCCTTAGAGAGCTATAGGGGCAGATGCCATGTACATACTTAAAACTGAGATAGTTAAATTCTTTGTTAGTAGGGGAATCAAGGGTTACAGGGAAAACAGGAAAGTGGATATGAAGAATATTGGATCAGCCATGGTCCTATTGAATGGTGGAGCTTGAGAGGTGAATCAGTCTAGTCCTGTTCCCATTTCTTATGGTCTAGCAAGGCAGATCTGACATGCATATATATAAGGACCTGCAGGCATGATCATATGTACACATGGTTCTCTCTATGTCTATGAATGTAACCACTGCACTCATTAGGTATATATAGGAAAGGATTGACAGGCTGGGTCTCATCTCTCCTGAAAATTGAAGGCTGAGTGCAAAGTCTTCAATATTATGAATGGCTTTGATAGTTGAATGTTTCTTTTTGTGGAAATATACAATCGTGATCAAGAAATCCAACAGAGAATTCAGGAGGGACCTCTATTCCTAAAGAATGGTAAGAATGGGGAACTCACTACCACTGTGGTCAAAGCAAGTAGAATAGATGTACTTAAGGGGAAATTAAACAAGCATATGAGGGAGAAGGGTTTTTTTGATAGTTACAATAATTGATACAGAAAAGAGAAGTTGGGAGCAGTTTTGAGTGGACTGTTTGGGCTAAATATCCTGTTTCAGTGATGTGTATTGATTATAATCCAATAGTATGATGATATTAGGCAGCCACAAGGCAGCTGTGTAATATCTACCATCATGCAAAATGCCACAAATTGATCAAGGTTCTTACTTCTGGAATTTCAACAAGGTATCAGGATGATAGAAATAAGCAGTCTTTTTTTTATTTATGGAGTTTATTGACTTCCCAAAGTCCAGAGTCCAATTATTGTCACTGACCATATATTAAAACCTTTTACTGTAATCCCTCACAACTATTATAGAATAAATTCGAAGGACTTCCTCTCCCTCAATGTACTTTCTAACAATATGTCAATGCTAGGTCTGCTGGTAGTGGTCACAATGCTTTCAGCATTTAAAACATGGCTGTTCCCTACTACTCCAGGGTAGAAATGTAACAGAACAGATTGACCTCAATGTAAAAAGCTGATCACCTTCTCCAGTGGATAATTACCTCATCAGGAATGGCCCAAACAGCAGCTAGGAGTGCTAAAACAAGGCTGGACATTTACAACACTGGTTGTCAAGAACACAACTGGGGTCATTAAAACACACTTTCATTGCCTGAGCAAGTTGGGATGGACTCCACAATATCCCACATGTCACATACCCTAGTTATTTTTGAAATAATGACAGAATGGTAGTGATAATTGACGTTCTTTTAAAACAATGCAGATAGCTCAAATATGAAACAGCAAGCTTGGAGAGCTGATACTGATTTCCTGATTTTTACTAACTAATAGATAAACTCCTTTTAGAACTAGCAGCACAGGACATGATCAATGATGTGATGCTGTATTGTGGCAAATTTGAAGCTGATCTGCAATTACAGCTAGAATCCAAATAAAACTTAATGAGTCACTGGCTGAGAGCATTCCTTCTCCTTTCAGAGTGACAAAGGCAAGTTTTCAACTTACCTCCTTGATCATTCCTGCCAAAGGTCAACCTACAGCTTCCTGCTCTGACCCAGGTTAAAAATACTGCTATGATAATAGATGACAATAACACATTCTACATAAATCTATCCAGCCACCTACCTGTTTTAGGAGAGGGTTGGTTGGCTTGGTTGGGTGGTTTGTGATGTAGAATGATACCAACAATGATGGGTTCAATTCCTGCACTAGCTGAAGTTACCGTGAGCTCCCACTTTCTCAATCTTATCCCTTGCCTGAGGCATGGTGACACTCAGGTTAAACTCACCACTAGTCAATTCTCTCTCTCTCTCTCTCTCTCAAGGACAGCAACCCTCTGGGACTATGACGACTTTGCTATTACTTAGGCTGGCAATGTAATTGTCTGATAAGTGAAACTACAGACAGTTCCGAATGGATAACTATTGGTCCTCTAGTTTTTAGCAATGGAATTGGATTAAAATCAGGTCTCCACCTTTGGTTCAGACATGGAATTTCAAAACATTGATGTAATGCAAATAGGTATTGGAAACTTTCTTGATGTTTGAGACTCTTGATTATAAAAATGCTCTGAGCAAGATTGCATGAAGGGAAGAAATAGAATAGTTAATTGTTCATTAAAAAGCTAATCAATGAACTTCAGCAGTGTTTGCCTTTGCATGTAAATATGTTCATTACTTGTGAAAAAAGAGAAGAAATTGAATAATTTCACATTATTAGTGGATGCAAAACTAATCAATTTTGATTGACTGGGCATGTGCTGAATAGTGACTTGTGCATTTGGCAGTGTCTCCACGGTTGGTTTACCCTCTTGACAATCTGGCAGTAATGTATTCCACTGCTGCTTTGTTCTATGCAAATGTATCAAAACGATATTTTAAATGAGTTTTGCTTTCATCAAATTTTCAGCAAAATACTGATTTTTCAGAGGATGCTCTTATCTATATAATTGCAATTCCTTTCCTCAAATTTCTCATCATTCTAAAATTTAAATTTTGAACATTTTACAACCTACGAATATTTCTCTGATTTACAGTTTTCTTTTCCTGTTGCCCTATTGTTGCGTTTGCTATGGTAAATTGAATTCAGTATCATTCTCCACAAAAAGACTATGCTTAGCCTTGATTCTGTTCCATCTCTGATTTCCAAAAGGTAATAATTATTGAAATTTGTCATTCGATTGCCATACCAACTATTCCGAAATATAAGTAACTTGTAACATCACTTTGGCAAACAATTTACTGTGATTTTGAATAAGCCTTCAAGCCATTGCACTACTGATCTTCTGAGTCAGAGACAAAAATATGATGAGGGAGAGTTGTGAAGCCTCCTGACAGATGGAAGCTGTGATACCAGAAACTTGGGAGGAGAGTGAGAGTGATTATATTTAAAAAAGAGAGGACAACTTTAGGGGAGATGTATCATACAGGTTTGAAAAGGTTAATGTCTAAGACAACATGCAGATATATTACCCTGTGATGGAGTAAGAAATCATTTGAGAGACAGACATGAGGGAATTATTGTGGTTTCTGTAAAGCTTATTCACACTTCTGTAAAGGTGTGTATAGTTCCTTAATCAGTAATGAATTACTTATTTTTAAAAATTGAATAAAGGTTCAGTAATTTCTGGCAGCTAAATTAATCAAACATGTAACACATAACATATCAGAGGTATTAACTAGTGACCATAATGTTGAATGTAGGGTAAGTTATGTTGTGTATTTCTGATAAGGTTTGCACATTTTATAATCAAGAAGTGCAGTTTCCACATGGGAAGTCACAAAATAATAACAAATACCCTTATTTAGTTTTGTTGAGATTCCATAATTAATTTTATAATATTATAGCAATACAATCATAATTAATTTATTGATAATTAACACTTTATTTTGTATCAATTAGGTTATGTTAGCAGAAGTGTGAAATAAAGCAACTGATTTTAAGCTTATTCATTTTCACCAATATAATCTTGCTGATCCTCAGGCTCTCCTGTCAGCCTGAGAAAATGAGTTTGGATTGGAACAGATTCATAGAGCTTCCACTTTGAAGAGGAATCACAGAAGAGTTATGGAGCAGAAGGCCATTAGGCCCATCGTGTCTGCACTAGCTTTTCAAATGACCATTATTACCTACTGTCAATCCAGCCCATGGTACATGTGCACATGAATTTTCTGTTAAAGAGATGGGAATCTTGAATGTTTGTTTTATTCCTTAACTTAGAGATGCTGAGACTAATTACCAAGCCTCCAATGCAGCCATCACTAAGATTAACTAACTCAGTACCGGCTAAGGGTCAAACCTATGTACTTCTTAGTCACTTTTGCAAAACACGAGCTCTTTGCCAACTGAGCAATTACAGCAATGGAGGCCTTTTTTGGAGCACTCTCAAAATCTTCCCGAAATCAATTTTGACTCAATTATATTGCACTTGTACCACTGAGCCTGTGCGGACACACCATTCGAAAGACTGTTAGTTGACTATTAATTACTGTTCATCGATCCTCATTATGCAACATTTGAAGCATGCATAAATCATAATGACAGTCTTTTACTTTCTGGTATATTTTGTAAAGCATCCATCATTACTGGCATAGAACCACATAGTCATAAGGCAAGTGCATGCCTTTTATATTTCATATTGGATGTTTCTTGTCATTATCAGGCATTTGATTGACGAGTAAAATCTTAAGGAAACCAAGTTTGAAACCAAAATCTAATTAGAATGAATTTGCATCCCATTTAAAATACTAGCTGGGTAAGACTATGAGAAATTCCATCCCTAACTGAAAATGAAAATAAACTCCAGAAGGCCACAGTATTCAATTTTGTTTTATTTCTTGTTTGTAAGCAATCAAATCTTCAAACTTCTTTTCAGGTCACACCAACATTGTAACAGAAGCCTGCTAGCATCTGTTTAAGTAACCAGCCAAACTCTGTTAATTCATCATCAGTCATAAAACACTTACAATCATACAAGGTAGATTGTGCCCCCGTCAGTGAAAGCTTTGATTGTTCATTAATGCTGCAGATAAATGCAACACATTTATGATCTTCTTGACAAAATAATTGATAAAATCCAGGCTGACGCTGGGTTGTCTTCAACCATAGAAGTTTGTAATTATAGTTTGCAGCTAATTCTTGGCTATTGTAAATTGTTATGTTGCAACACACTTTCAGTTCCAGCTCCTAAGGTAACTTATATCTTCCGACAAATTTTCAGTTTCTGTTCTGGCTTTACATGAACAGCTGCAGCTAATGGTTGAAGATGAAAATAATAACAGTATTACCAATAGGAGCCATAAGCAACCAGAATACAGATTCTGGTTCAGAAAGTTAGGCTGCAGGATTTAAATTGCAGTCTCAATTTTTGGCACACTACTGATCATCACATCATCTCTGTTATGGATGGGAGACCCTGATTTTTAAAGAGACCTCTAGTTCTACATTCTCTCATGAGGAAATATTCTCTCCACATCAAACCTTTCAAGACCCTTCAGGAGTTTATATGTTTAAATCTAGTTCCCTGTTGTTCCTGTGAACTCCAGACCACATGCCTCTACTTCAAGTATCTTCAAGCCTAGTTTGTCCAACATAGTATCATGAGATAACCCATCTATTCCAGCTTTCTAGTTAACTTTCTGTCAACTGCTTCCAATGCATTTACAACTTCCCTTAATGAGGTGACCAGTATAATTGAAACATAATCTTTTATTTTTAATTCCCCTTGTGATAAGTGATAATATTCTATTATCTTTCCTAATTACTTGCTGCACCTGCATAGTATGTGTTTTTGTGATTTATTCATGAGGATGCCCAAATTAATTTGCATCTCAGAGGTCTGAAATCTCTTAACATTTAGATAATATGCTTTTTAAATTTTCCTCAATAATTGAACGATTTCATATCTTTCCACAACGTATTCCATCTTAGTCCACTGACCGAACCTTTCAGTATGTTTTTGTAACATAGTTGCCCTACCCTCCTTAATTGCCCTTGAGAACGTGATGTCGAGCTGCATTCATGAACCACTGTGGTCCGTTTGGTCTGGGTATACTCATAAAGCTGTAAGGGACGGAGTTCCAGAATTTGGCCCATAGTGAAGGAAAAACAAAACATTTCCAGCTCAGAAAGGTGAATGGCTTACATGGGGAATTTGCCGGTGGTATTCCTGTGTATCTGCTGCCCTTGTCCTTCTACCTAGTGGTAGTCATAGGCTTGGAAGATATTGTCTAAGGAGCCTTGATGAGTTTCTGCACTGCATCTTCTAGATGGTACACACTGCTGCTACTGAGTGTCAGTGCAGAAGAACTTAGTATTGTGAATATGGTGTCAATCAAGCAGGCTGCTTTGTTCTGAATGGTGTCAAGCTTCCTGAGTTTTTTTGGAGTTTCACTTGGCCAAGCAAGCAGGGATTATTCCATCACACTTGTGCTTTGTAATTGAAGACTGGCTTTGGGGAATCAGGAGTTGAGTAACTCACTACATTCTCCCTAACCTTATATGGCCAGTTCAGTTCAGTTTCTGGTCAAGGATAACCCCCAGGATGTTGTAGTGGGGGGATTCAACCATGGTGATGTCAGTGAATGTAAAAGGTGATAGTTAGATTCACTCTTGTTGGAAGTAGGCTTCACCTTATACTTATAAGACCATAAGACATAGGAGCAGAAATTAGGCCATTCGACCCATCGAGTCTGTTCCACCATTCAATCATGACTGATAAGTTCCTCAACCCCATTCTCCTGCTTTCTCCCTGTAACCCTTGATCCCCTTGATGATCAAGAACCTATCTATCTCAGTTTTAAATGTACTCAATGATCTGGCCTCCACAGCCTTCTGTGGCAGTGAATTCCATAGATTCACCGCTCTCTGGCTGAAGAAGTTTCGCCTTATCTCCGTTTTAAAAGGTCTTCCCTTTACTTTAAGGCTGTGCCTTCAGGTCCTATTCTCTCCTACCAATGGAAGCATCTTCCTAACACCCACTTTGTCCAGGCCATTCAGTATTCTGAAAGCTTCAATTAGACCCCCCCTTCTAAACTCCAATGAGTATAGTCCCAGAGTCCTCAAACATTCCTCATATGTTAAGATTTCCATTCCTGGGACCATTCTCGTGAACCTCCTCTGAGACCGCTCCAGGGCCGGTACATCTTTCCTGAGATATGGGGCCCAAAACTGCACACAATACTCCAAATGTGGACTGACCAGAGCCTTATAAAGCCTCAGTAGTACATCCCTGCTTTTTTATTCAAGTCCTCTCAAAATAAATGCCAACATTGCATTTGCCTTCCTGACTACTGATTCAACCTGCAAGTTTACCACGAGAGAATCCTGGACTACAACTCCCAAGTCTCTTTGCACTTCAGAATTCTGAATTTTCTCCCCATTTAGAAAACAGTCCAAGCTTTTATTCTTCTTACCAAAGTGCATGACCTCACACTTTCCCACATTGTACTCCATCTGCCACTTCTCTGCCCACTCTCCTAACCTGTCCAATTCCTTCTGCAGCCTCCCCACCTCCTCACTACTACCTGTCCCTCCACCTATCTTTGTATCGTCTGCAAACGTAGCCAGAATGCCCACAGTTCCTTCATCTAGATCATTAATGTACAAAGTGAAAAGTTGTGGTCCCAGCAGTGACCCTTGCGAAACATCACTTGTCACCGGCTGCTATCCTGAGAAAGACCCCTTTATCCCCACTGTCTGATTTCTGCCAGACAGTCAATCTTCTATCCATACTAGCACCTTGCCTCATGAGGCATGAATGTTAATTGCCACTTGTCAGCCCAATTTGGATGGATACTGCCGAGGTCTTACTGTCTTCGGACATGGGTTTCTTCAGTATCTGCGGAGTTAGAAACAGTACTGAACATTGTGCAATCATCAGCAAACATCCCCATTTCTGACCTTATGATGAAGTGAAGGTCATTGATGAAGCAGTTGAAGATGGTTGGGTCTAAGATATTACTCTGCCTTACTTCCTGCTTACCTCCTTCTACTTGCCTGATAAGTTGAGGATATATACAAGCTCTTCGACGTAAAAAGCAAAAATGCTGTATCTGTAAGACATTAAATTTTTACAACATATGCTTTTCCTTGTACTCGAGTGTTGTCTAAAACTTTCTCTTGACTTTTAGTTCAATCCCTCCTGGACCATGTCATTGAATTCCAGTCGGTTGCAGGCAGTGCAGTTTATTTGATAAAACTATCCAGTGTAAGTTTAAAGTTATTAATATGACCATTGACAGAAAAATCTTGCACTCATCAGAAATACAACATAAGAAAGAGACAAAAGGACATCTCTATGCCACAAGAGCTCTTCAATGACTAGTATATTACATATTAAGGCATTAGATGTTTCACTCATATGGATCTCTTCCATCATTCTAATGAGATATGCTACTCCCAGACATTAACCAATTCAATCCATTATACTACAGTATGTAAGTATGTGTGGCTGATTTTGTCTACTCTTCATCTCTCCTTAGCTCCGGAGCTTTTTCAGACATTTTTGGAAGGAGGCCCTGGCTATTCATATCCAGTAGACTGGTGGTCACTAGGCATTACGTCTTATGAACTTTTGCGGGGCTGGGTAAGATGTACTATCTGAATCTTATTATTGCCATGCAAGATGTCAGATTCTCTCTCCTGTTGACAACCAATACTGCAAGGGGCTAACAATATAAAGGGATTGAATTCTAAACTAAAAGCTGTAGCATGAACATGTTACATTATGCATTTCATTTTGTCACAACCATTGTAGATCAAATTTTATGTATTAAACATGAATATATGCATAAGACTCTCCATTGCAACAATCTCTAGGATAAAATTGTGTGTGATATGGTATGTAATTAACTAAAATTACTATCTAAACCGTATGGTGGACAGCTTGTATTGAATAGTCTCACAAACATGATAACAGCACAACCAGGAATATCTCCAGCGTTTAGTTTCAATACAGGAGGCTAGGGGAAGATTGTTTGCCTGATAAACGAGCCATCACCATTCTCATTTGAAAGCAATATTCTGAAGTTATTAAGATAACTGTGTTACTTGTATTTAGAACTGATACGAAGTACAAATGTTACAACTAAATGTTGGGCTGGATTTTCAAGCAGTTGAGGATACGTCAAGATGGACATTGCAAGACTCCTGACTACATTTCTGGCACCCCAATTTTCACCAGTGTGGATCAGGAATGAAGGATGGTTTGAGCCATGAGCCCATTCCCGGCACTCCCAACCTGGCCAACTCCTCTTAGGCATCTTCTAGATCCTGCAATTGTATGGAGTTAGGCAGGCTTTTACCAATCTCACAGTTCATGGTGCCTCAAAGTGCCATGACTCACAGTCAGGAGGTATGAACCTTTTGTAAAGTTGTTCAAAAGGTCTTACTCTTGTCCCTTAGAGTGAGGGTACCCATGTGTTGAAGAACGGGAGGCCCTCAACTCAGAAATTTAGATGGAGCAATCTGGTTTTCTTTTTAAATCACAGTGAATTTATAAATAAAAAAAATGTGATTTTGGTATTGTTATCTACACCACAACAAAGCAGGAAAATTTCAACCTGGCCAATTATGCCGCATCAATTCACTCTCAATCATCAGCAAAGTGATAGAAGATGCCACTGACAGTGCAATCAAGGAGCACTTACTAAAAATTAGCCTGCTCAGCCAAGCTCAGTTTGGATCATTCCAGGCCCATTCAGCTCCAGACCTCATTTCGGCCTTGATCCGTATTTGAACAGAAGAGCTGAACTCCAAAGGTGGAGGAGGACTGACTGTCATTGACATCAATGCAGCATTTGACAGAACCTGGCATCAAGGAACTCCAGCAAAACTAGTGTCAATGGGAATCAGGGGGAAATTCTCTGCTGGCTAGAGTCAATACCAAACATAAGGGAGTTGCCTATAATTCTTGTGTATGAAATGATTGACCACCAAGATATGGCTGTAAGAGATCCTAAGGGAGATGTCCTAGAACCAACCATCTTCAGCTGCTTCATCATTGACCTTCCCTCCACAATAAGGTCAGAATTTGTAATTTGCTGACAATTATATCATGTTCAGGAATACTCTGATACTGAAGCAGCCCATGCCCAAATGCTGCAAGATGTGGACAACATTCAGGCTTGGACTAAAAAATGGCAAGTAATATTTGCACCACAAAAGAGCCAATAAGAGATTGTCTAACCATTTTTTCTTGATGTTCAACTACATTACCATCACTGAATTGCCCACCATCAACATCCTGGGGATTCTCATTGATCAGAAACTGAACTGGATCGACTATTTACAGTGGCTACAAAGCAGGGCAGAGATTGGGAATTCTGTAACAAGTAATCCACCTTCTGACTGCCCAAATTCTGTTCACCACTGCAAGGGATTAAGTCAGAACTTGATAGAGCACATGCGTGAGTATAACTCCAACAACACTTAAGAAACTTGACACCATCCAAGACATAGCATCCTGTCTCTCAGTATCTCAGCTCTCACCTGAGAGATTCAATCTGTCCACTAGTGTTGCACAGTAGCTGTTAATATGTGCCATCTACAAAACTAACTGCAGTGATTCACCAAGGTTCGTTCAACAGAACCTTGCAACACCAGACTACTAAAACCCCAAACCTCAACTACTAAGAAAGACAAGGGCAGCAAGCATATGGGAACATCAATCCCTGCATCAGAGTCTCCAAATCACTCACCATTCTGACCAGGAAATATATTGTCATTCCCTTACTGTCATTGGGTCGAAATTGTGGAACTAACCACACTGTGAGCATACTGCATTGACCGCATGTTTTGAGAACGTGGCTGACCATCACTTTTGCAAGACTAATGCAGATGCCACTGCCTTGTCAGCAATGCTAAAATCCACCGAAATGCTACATCTATTAATGATCCAAACTATTTTGACACCTTCATTACATTCAAAATCTGACATTAATATATTTTCTATAATATTTTTTGTAATATTTTAAAATCTTGCTTTAAAAACGTGCTTCCGTGACATATTCAGTCACAGCTACAGTATACTTTTGCATATCCTGCTACGAATTTAATGACAAACCGATTTTATGCATTCTGAAACTGATGTGGACAACTCACACTTCCATTATTATAAACAACTGTGGCTCACTTCACAGGAGTCACAATCTATTACCAGCAAGTTGATTTTAACTTCCATTCTTCATTAATGCCAGTGTAACTGGAGAGATACTTTTTAATTACTGTGAATAAAATATATTAAAAGCACGTTGTATACAGCAGAAATAATTTATTAATCTATGTTTTAGTCAGGAAAGGACACAGCTTGCATAAAAAGTTCAAAGTAATGAAAAGCAACAGCTGTGATAGGTTCAATTCACAAAAGAATCATCATTCAACACTACATCTCATCAACTAGAACGTGCCCTAGCAGTTCCAGTTCTCATTACATTCCCTCCAGGGAAATAAAATAAATATCTCTATCACAATAGTAAGTATTTTGCTCCAGACATGGCTCATCTTTGAACACAGTAGCCCTTAATATCATTGTAAATAAACATTCTAAGGTAAGCAAATAGCTTTTAAGATTTAATAAATCAAAATGCTTCATCGCTAGTTTTTGTTTCCTTATTTTCTAATTTTCACTTCCAGAAGGCATTGGTTCTTTGTTGGGTTCCACTTATAAGCGGCATTGTTCATCATGTAACCCAACTACTGTCCATTTATTATCATTTGTAGTAATTAATGGCAGCCTCTTGGATTCCATGAGTCCAATCCTCACCCAACTTTTGTATTAGCACACTTTTAGCATAAAGACCCCTGCCTGATTGTCCAATATGGGAAACAGTGAAAATTGGTAATTCCTACCTAGAATCACAGAATTGTTCTATTGCAGAAATCTATTGTGTCTGCACTCGATCTCTGAGCATTTTAACTCAGTACCAGTCTCCTGACTTGTTCCCGTAATGGTGCTTATTGTCTTCATTTCAATAATCATTCAGTGTCTTCTTACGTGCCTTAATCGAACCTGCCTCCACCACACTTCCAAGCAGTGCCCCCCATATCCTATCTACTCGCTGTGTGAAAAAGTTTTTTTTTCTTACCTGTTTCTCAGTTCTTGATACAGGTACGTTTACAAATGAAAACAATTTCTCCTCATCCATTTTGTCCAGACCCCTCATGATATTGAAGACATCTATCAAATCTGCTCTTAGCCTTCTACATTCCAAGGAAAATAGTCTAGTTTCTTCATTCATTCCTCATAACTGAAATAACTCATCCCAGTACCATTCTCATGAGCCATTCTCATAACCCTAACATTAGCCCAAAATATACTCTGTGTTTCCTACCACTCAGCTAAACTAATATCGATATTGCTATTATCCCTTTTCTTCCCATGACATATAACTTTCCTCACAAGTCTGTCATGTGGCACTGCATCAAATCTCTTTTAGAAATCCAAGAACACCACATCAACAGCCTTGTACTCATCAAACCTTCTTGTTACCTCTTCAAAATAATACCAGCAGGTTAGTTAGACATTTTTCCTTAAGTCCCATGCTGACTTTTCCAAATCAATCCATAATTTCTCACATGACAATTAATTCTACCCCAGATAGCTGTTTCTAGTAGCTTGCTCATCACTGAAATTAATTGACTGGTCAATAATTGCTCAACCAATCTTTACAATGTTTTTTAAACAATAGCATAATATTTGTGATTCTTCAGTCCTCCAGCACCACTCTGAAACTAGAGAAGTTTGAAACATAATTGTCAAACACTTTCCAATTTCCACTCTCACATCCTTCAATATCCTTGATTGCATTTCATCTGATCCCAATGTCTTATCAATGCTAAATTCCAAGAGCTTATCCAATACTTTCTCCCTATCAATTTGAGTTTTCACCTCTGTCATCACGGCCTGGGCAGCATCTGCCTTGCAGCTAATGACAGGTACAAAGTATTCATTTAATTACCTCAAATGGGTCACTTGTCTCGAAGTGTGAATCCCCTTTTGTGGTCCTTAATCAGCCCGACTCCTCTTTGACCACTATTTTAATATTAATGTTCTTATAGAAGACTTTGGAGTTTCCTTTTATGTTAGCTGTCAGTTTTCTTTCTATAATCTCTCTTTGCTTCTCATATTTGTTCTCTCACCTCTCTTTTGAGCCTCTGAATTCAGATTGGTTCTCAGCTGTATTTTCTACCTGCCTCCTGCTATAAGCATACCTTTTCTTCTTTAATTTCATTTCTATCTCCCTTGTCATCCCCATTGAAGTGATTATTCTTACGTTGGATTGACCAAAGTCATTTTCTGTCTTCATTCTGTACATAATGTTATAAGGATCACTACCCTTTAGATGTTTCCCATATTATGTGATCTTCTCGGGCTGCCTCATTTCCAAGAATTAGGTGTAACAGTTGCTTCTTGCTTGTTGGACTGGAGACATTCTGCTCTCAGAAATACAGTTGAACACATTCTAGGAATACTTGCCCATCGCTGTCCCCTACATTACTACTATCCCAGTCAATATACATGTAATTGAAGACCCCATCGTAACTACTCTATGATGTTTACATGTCTCTGCAATTGCCTTGTAGATTTGTCCCTCTATGTACTTGCCACTCACTGCTGGTTTACATATTACACTGAGCAATATATCTGTGTGGTTCAACTGAGTAAACTTGTTGGAATCATTTTCATTTGTAAAGTATCATAAAATGGGTGATCATGGAGATACAGCTGAATTTACATCTCTCCCAAATTTGGCTAATTTTGAACCTGCCGAGAGAGTCCATCAATAATGATAATGATTGGTGAGACAAAGCAACATGAAAGAGCTGATACAGTGTGGAGCTGGAGGAGCACAGCAGGCCAGGCAGCATCAGAGGAACAGGCAAGTTGACGTTTCGGCTCGGGACCCTTCTTCAGAAAGTTCATTTTCTTCTAATGAACTTCTAGTTCATTTTCTGAAGAAGGGTCCTGACCCGAAATGTCAACTTTCTTGCTCCTCTGATGCTGCCTGGCCTGCTGTGCACCTCCAGCTCCACACTGTGTTATCTCTGACTCCATCATCAGCAGTTCTTACTATCCCAACATGAAAGATCTGTATTTTTTTCTTTTTTTTAATCTCTAATAGGTTGTAGACAGTGCAGAGAAAGCCAGCATATGTTGCCCATCCCTAATCACTCCTGAATTAAGTAGCTTGTGAGGCCATTTCAGAGGGCAGTCAAGAGTCAACCAAATAGACATGTGTCTGTCGTCTCATGTAGACTAGGCCAGACAAGGATGGTAATTTCCATTCTCTAAAGGGCTTTGCTGGACCAGATGGCTTTCTGTGACAATCCATGATGTTTTCATGGTCACCACCATTAACACTAGCTCTGTATTCCTAAACTATCACTTATCTTCAAATTTTGTCACCTGCCACAGTAGGATTTCAACTTGTGTTCCCAAGGCTTTGCCTGGGATTTTGGAATTGCTAATCCGGTGAAATTACCACTACATATCTGTTCCCCCTAAAGTGAGATCTGCAAATGAAAATAGATTGATTGAGACCGCCCCTGCATTGTAAAATGAGCTATAGATCTGTTACTTATTAGCGCACATGGAAGAGAAAGGGTCATAGCATGGAAACAGACCCTTCAGTCCAACTTATCCATGCGACCAGCTATCCCAAATTAATCTAGTCCCATTTTTCAGCGTTTGGCTCATATCCCTCTAAACCCTTACTATTCATGTACGCACCTAAATGGCTTTTAAATGTTGTAATTGTACCAGCCTCTACTACTTCATCTGGCAGCTCATTCCATATACACGCCACCCTCTGCGTGAAAAAGTTGCTCCTTAAGTCCCTTTCAAATCTTTCCCCTCTTACTTTAAATGTATGCCCTCTAATTTTGAACTACCCTACCCTGGGGAAAAGACCTAGGCTGTTCACCCTATCCATGCCCCTCATGATTTTATAACCTTTTATAAGGTCACGCCTCAGTCTCTGACTCTCCAGGGAAAGTAGCCCCAGCCTATTCAACCCCTCCCTATAGCTCAAACCCTCCAACCCTGGCAACACCCTTGCAAATCTTTTCTGCACCCTCTCAAGTTTCACAACATCTTTCCTAGAGCAGGGAGAACAGAACTGCATGCATATGCATTCCATATGTGGCCTAACCAAAGTCCTGTACAGCCTCAGCATGACCTCCCAACTCCTGTACTCAATGCACTGACCTATAAAGACAAGCATACCAAATGCCTTCTTCACTATCCTGTCTACCTCCTACTCCACTTTCAAGGAACTATGAACCTACACTCTAAGGTCTATTTGTTTGGCATCACTCCCCAGGACCTTACCATTAAGTGTATACATCCTGCCCTGATTTGCCTTTCCAACATGCAACACCTCACACTTGTCAAAAGTACAAAAAATAAATGAGTGGTATAATGAAAATTTTGCTGCATGTTTTGCCGAGACTCTTGTATTAAGTAACTCAGATTTGAGGCTTGTCATCGCTGCATGCTCATGCTTTTGAAAGTTCTGTAGGAGGATGGGGAAATTGCTTGTAAAAGGCTAAGCGGCACGAGAGATTCTCTAGCTGAGCTGCTGGCATTTAAATAACTAAAGGAACCAAGGGAGATATCTGGGGGAATAATACTGTTGAAAATCCCTTAAGGAGTTGAATTCAGCAAGATGAGGATAGGAATGAAACTGCTAAGGCATCAATGAGACAGAACCAGAAGTGTGGAGTTAAGTGGAAATGAATCAATGATAAGAACTGAGGGAGGCAGAATTTACAGAGTAAAGTGCAAGGTCATTTTTCAAGAAAGAAGATGAATTCAATAGGAAAAGTAATTAAGAATGTGAAGTATAAGGCTAGAAATGCAAAGGAAGAATCAAGTGAGAAACCAAGCAGAACCACGATAATTTGGATTGGAATGTAATAAATCTGCAATTAAAATGCCGAGACTAATATTTGTGTTGCCCAAAGCTCAATGGGCCTGAGTTAACTTTGGGGATTCTGTACTCAGCTGAACAACACCAGAACTTTGTAATCCATACCCATATATTAAATACTCCTGTACTTATCATAACGAGGCAGTGGGTGGGAGCATTGTTTCTATTATAATGTTAGAGAAAGTTTCATACTCAATTTTGAAAGTTTGGGAGTTCACTGGAAGTATTCTGTATTGGCACTCGCTCAGCCAAGTGATGAGCAGAATAAGAATAATTAATCCCTTCCCTGTTGAACTCCCTTTAGTAATGTTTGAATTGTTGTGGCAGACACGCAATACCAGCGAATTGAAGGTACCAATGTCCCACATGGCCTGTCCCTGTCAAAACTACTTTTACTTTATTTCAACAGAGCAGTTTGGAGCTGTTCTTCTCTCATACAAAGGGGGATATCACTCACTGAATAAATTTCAAATGTGCTTACCAAGCAGGTAATTACAGGGGAAAAAATCAACTTACATTGTTTATAAAGAGTGGTACAACAAGAACAACAGCTGAATTTATATAGAATCTTTAGCGCTGAAAAAATTCTCACATTTCATAAAAGTGTCATCAGACAGAAACTGACACAAAGCCCTTATTGGCAGAGGTGACTAAAGGGCTGGCTGAAGAGTTTAATTTTACGAAGGTCTAAAGAGTGGAGAGACAGCATAAAGAAGCAGAGTGGAACAAGGCAGAATTCTAGAGTTTTGGACCAAGGTGGCTAAAATGGTTTGTGTTACAATGAAGCTTGTGTCTTAAGGATCTATTCTGCACATCGAAGATATGGCCTTTTCTCTGCTGGTATTTTGATCCCTATGATGGGTTCTCCTTACCAATAAGTGGCTGTTGTCTGTCTTTAGTAGGCTTTTCAAACTCTTTTATTTACACCACTATACATGATACTATTCTCTATAAATAATTCGCACACTAGTGCAGACTAACACATCACCATCTCATTGTCATATCCATTCTCACTATACGACATGAAAAGTACAGCACCCAATAATGAAACATAAGGAGAGATAGATCAATAGAGATCAGAGTTGGGGGAATACTGAGATCTTAGAACATTACTGTCTTGGAGAAAGTTTCAGAGCTATTGAAGACAGTGTTTTGAATGGATTTGAAATTATAAATTGAAAGCTTTTGTAGCACTGGGGTTAATGTAGTTAGGTAATAGTTGAGCAGGGATAATCCATTCTTTCATTGGTAATATTTGAACTTTTTTTAGGGCATAAATAAGCCTTCAATTTTATGCGGAGATGGTTATCAACAAACAAAATTTAGTTCAAGCCAAATGTAAAACATTTTTAAAGCAAAATTCTTCTCTGTTCTTTATCAAATGAGAAAAGGAGTATTTTGATGTTGAAAATTTTAGTTCAAAAACATGCTTGAAAGTCTCAAAACCACATTGATTTTCAGTATGGTACAATGACATAATGGCAGAATTTCTAATAAAGTTATGTACAGGATTTTTACACTGTTTCTTAGGAAATGTTGAATAAAAGTAGAAAGTACTGAAAATGTGAGAGAAATAACAGATTTCATGTTTCAGATGTGTAACCCTTCATCAGAACGAAATATGTGATAGCATTTTTAACTTGCCATAATTAGCAAATTTACGTTTTTTTTAACCTCTGAACCTTGCCATTCACCAACTTTGATCATGATTATTCATACTTTATTACATTTCGTTACTGATAGGAAGTAAAAGGACTTTATCAGTAAAGGTCCTTGACACTTACTGCCCATTTAAAAGAGTACACCAAGTAAATGTTAAGCAATTCTGTTGTATTTTATCTCACAGAGACCATATGACATTCATTCCAATACGCCAGTGGAAGAAATACTCCACATGATTAATACTGAGAAAGTGCACTGCTCCTCGACGTGGTCCAAAGGCTTGGTGACATTAGTAAAAAAGGTAAAGAATAGAAAGAAAAGGTCATGACATACACTTTTACAACTGGCACAGAGATATTTTTAGCTAGAAAAAAAATCAATACTAACACGCTTCACTGCTGTAAAAGATGATTTTTTTTAATCTCTATGTGTGAAAGCTCTCTGTGTTTCAAAACATCATGGAATTTCAATGCACTTTATCCAGCCAGAAGAGGGTGAGAAACCCTTTAAAATGGAGCATTCAGTCTTACCACTTTGGTCCTGTTGGAATTCTTCCGGTCACTATTTGACGTGCACAATGCAGTTCTTTGATTGAGGCTCCCAGTTTAAAGAGGCAGATGTGTACAAGAGTCTGCCAACTGAGGTCTCATCGTTGATCCCCAGTTGGATTTTAGCTGAGATGAAGCAGCTGTCCAGTGGGAGACAGAGTCTTTCATTCAGGGGGTCAGTGGAATCTAGAATGTTTCTCCAGGCCTCAGAAAGGAAGCTTGCATCCTCCTGTGACTCACATTCAGCCCGTTAGCTGCAAGAAGTTCTTCTAAAATGCTTCCTCACCAACTTATCTCCTTCCCAGCAAACCATTGAGAAGATTTGCTTGTAATTGGGACATATGAATGGCTTTTGCTTCCCTTATCTTCTCTTCCCCACTGCCCACCTCAATTACTATGCCCATCAGAAGCTCATAGGAAGGTAAAATAGATGCTAATGGTTTTAGTTTGGTAATTTTGTGAAGAGATAAGTGCTGGTCTGATTTGATAGTCTAGTTAAAGTGTATGCTCCTAGCATTTCTCATGATTATGTTAGGTTGGGGAACCAGAAAAAGGAAACAAGGGATCAGTTTATTATCAGCACCTGGATTCCAGTAAATGTTTAGAGGTGTACCGTTTTTGTATTTGTTTGGTGTTTGTACTTTTGTTCCTTAGAATATAAGGGAAGCTACACATCTTGGAAATTTTCTTCATGACCACCTGCCTCCTGAAACTAAATTGAAAGTCCATTTCTCCAGACAATTCAGTCCTTACATCAAATGAATTACTGTGGACAACTGCGAAATAACTTAATTATTTTTCAAAATCATTTTCCTTTCTGAAAATTAGTATGAAACAATTAAAGATTCAGTTTTTTAAAAGAATTCATGAGATTAACAATCATGACCTATTTTAATTCATTATGGGAAGTTGATGGTTAAGCTTTCTCTGTTTAATACAAATATGCAACTTTCAAGTTGTAAGATTATTTTTGTTCAAGCAATTTTCATTGAATGAACAATGCAAATCAAATGAAATAAGTTTCTTTAACTTAATAATCAGCAAAGATTACAATACAGCATCCATACATCTGATAGTACTGCTATGCAACAGTCCTAAATTGCACATAGGACTGCAGCACAATGGCTCACTGGTCAGCACTGCACCCTCACAGCGCCAGGGATCTGGGTTTGATTCCAGCTTCGGGTGACTGCCTGTATAGAGTTTCCAAATTCTCCCTGAGACTGCGTCGGTTTCCTCTGAGTGCTCTGGTTTCCTCCCAGTCCTAAGATGTGCAGGTTAGGTAGATTGGCCATGCTAAATTGCCCATAGTGTCCAGGGATGTACAGGCCAGGTGGATTAGTCATGCAGAATGCAGGGATAGGGTAAGGGGGTGGGTCTGGGTGGGATACTCTTTGGTGGGCAGTGTGGACTCGATGGGTCAAACAGCCTGCTTCCACACTGTAGGGATTCTATTCTATGATCTACCCAATTACTTTAATCTCAAGCAACCATAAGCAAAAGCCTCATGCATATGTACACCAGTGAGTTGTAATTTAACAATGATTCAATATGACAGTTTCACTGACAATGAGCCAAATTAACCTCCTGATTACAGGAGTGAATGTTTTCTTCAATAATGTCTTTTACATCTTTGTTTTTACCAGGACTTGGCCCAGACATCAAACATTTATAATGTCACGACCTTATTGTCCCATGAAGGATTATCTTAATAGGTCCAATAGTATGTCAAGTTCTTTGCCTGAAACCATGGACGAAAGCCCTCAGTCAAGTTCATTTCCCAATCTTTAAAAGAAATGGTTGACTGTTTGTTTTTCTGAAGTCCTAACATCCACCTTGTATCATCTGTGAATGTTTTGTACCAGTTACAGTCTCATTCATCCCAAGGTCTTCCTTATTTGCCAAAAATGACTTGCAACATTTAGCAGTAGAGTTAACTTTGAAAGGATCTTTTGGTCTTGCAAAGCATGCTGATTCAAATTAATTTTTGAGATTTATCAAGTTATATCAAACATATACTTTTAAATAGAAGCCAACAAAACTGGCCTGGCATGCAATTCTGATTGTATATAGGCTAGGCTGAGTTAGGGTAAATTGGTCACAAAGGACAAAATGTTACATCTCCTCCCTGATCACCAAATTAACAGGAACTGGTTAGAAAATCCTGCTATCTCCAGTCCACAATGATAAACAGTATATCCTTTCATGCAGAACTTGATACAAACAGAGGAAAATCAACTACCACCTTGTCCCACTCAGAAAATGCAGATGCAATAACATTAGGCTGACCCTTGGGACAACACTGATGGTTCATAAGACCCATGTTCTCAGCATCTTGGTGTATGGCTGTGAAACATGGACAATGTACAGTTTCAAAAAAAGAAGTTGAACAATTCACAACTTTGCTGTCAGTATATCATGCGTGAATCCTGGCAGGACAAAATCATGAAGGTGGCAGTTTTCTCAAAAGCAGAGCTCCCTAGTTTGTTAGCTCTTGTCAAATAGAGACATCTTCGTTGACTAAAGCATGTATGCACAATGGAAGCTGGTCATACACAAGGATTTTATGCTTGAGCCAGATGCCCAGTGGGCTGTCTAAAGCTCATTTCAAAGCTCACATGTATGAACATGATGTCGTTAAGCAGTGATTATCATATGGAGAGACACTGGCTGGTGACAGAAATGATAACACCCCCTGTCATCTGGCATGCTCCACCATGATGACCAGCAGTTACTACTTGTTGCCAACAGACACCAATATTTTAAACGACAACCTGCCATGGCACTTAGAGATAGTAAGAACTGCCGATGCTGGAGTCAGAGATAGCACAGTGTGGAGATGGAGGAACACAGCAGGCCAGGCAGCATCAGGGGAGCAGGAAAGTTAATGTTTCGGGTCGGGACCCCCGTCAACTTTCCTACTCTTCTGATGCTGCCTGGCCTGTTGTGTCCCCCCAGCTCCACACTGTGTTATCTCTGCAATAGCAGTTGGTAGCTTCATGTGGCAGAACTTGTCCCTCAAAGATTGGCGTTTTAAGCCATCAGCCAATTTCCACCATATGAAAATACCCCGTTAGAAACAAATTGTTTGTTACGTGTCCATTATCTTTTGTAGATGGAAGAATGCCAGAGCGGACAACGTGGTTCCTACCCTACTACAAATTAGTAATAGGGTTTGGGTTTTAGCAACAATCAACTTCATGGTTACTTTTAAACTGATTATAGTGTTTATTTCTACGTTCATTTCCTTCACCCAAGTTAAAATTCTCCAATGGACAGGAACTCACATTCTTCCAAATTAGACCAATCTGCTATTCTAGCAACATTACAGGACCATACCCAATGATCATAGTTATGTAGCAAAATCTTTAATTTTGGAACTTTTCTCATTTGGATATATTTCAAAGACTTGTAACACTTTTGAGCAAAACGAAAATATTCAAGTATAATTATTTTGTTTCATAATAGCTGCTTGTGAAGGAGCCTGAATGTAGGCCATCAAATCTCAAGGACGTTCAAAATTCTCCATACCTAGCAGATGTGAACTGGGATGCGGTTCTGGGGAAGAATCTCCCTCCTGCTTTTGTTCCAAATGTGAGTTAACAATCAGAAGGAAAAACCTAATAATTTTGATTGTCGTTTCTCTCGCTGTAAGTTATTTTGTTGTGTACTGCTGAAAGTGGACACATTTTTTGAAGCTTTTCAACACTCTTAGTTTGAATAACAGGTGATGCTAACTGTCTCATACTGCTATGGTGCGATAGCAGCACCAGTGGTGTTCACCACTAACAGGCTGTTGCTGTCAAGCCAAAAAGATATTTTGTCTATCGCACCAATGAGTAATGTGGTATCTGCATTTCAGTGTCAGTCTGATGCTAGATATGTAGGCTATACATCACAGAGATTAGTGGATGTGATGCGAGAGTGACTGTGCTTGATATCAATGTCACACCTGATGAAGTATGGTAGCAAGGAGCCCCAGCAAAACTAGAGTTAATGGGAATCAGGGGAAAACCTCTCTATACTGTTCCGGTGTCGTACCTAGCATGAAGAAGACAGTTGTGGCTGTTGAAGATCAGTCAACCCCCAGCTCCAGGACATTTCTGCATACATCTGCTGGTTCAAAATCCTGAAATTCCCTCCCAAATGGCATTGTGGGTCAACCTACAGCAGGCAGTTCAAGAAGTCAGCTCACCAAAGCCTTCTCAAGGGCAACTAGGGATGGGCAAGAAATGCTGGCCAGCCTGTGACGCCCATGTTCCATGAGTGAATTTTAAAAAGCATTCCCAGTCTTAACTGTCTTTAGCTACTTCATCAATGATTTTTCCTCCATCATAAATTAAGAAGTGGAGATGTTTTCCCACGATTACACAATGTTTAGCACCACTCAGAACTCCTCAGATACTGAAGCAGCCCATGTCTGATTTCTGCAGGTTTTGGATAATAGCAAGTGGCAAGTAACGTTCACACCACACAAGTGCCATGCAATGATTTTTTAAAATATTCATTGACAGGATATGGGCATCACAGGCTAGGCCAGCATTTATTGCCCATCCCTAATTGCTCAGAAAGCAGTTAAGAGTCAATCACATTGCTGTCAGTCTGGAGTCACATGTAGGCCAGACCAGGTAAGGATGGCAGTTTCCTTTCCTAAAGGACCTTAGTGAACCAGATGGATTTTTCCAACAATCAACAATGGATCTCCAAAAAGAAAAATCTAACCATTGCCCCTTGCCATGACTATCACTGAATACCCAACTATCAACATCTGGGGAATACCATTGATCAGAAATTGAACTGACCATAAAACATTGTGGCTACAAGAACATGTCAGAGGGTAGGAATCTACCAATGAGTAACTCACCTGCTATTTCCCAGTGCTCATTCACTATCTACAAGGAACAAATCAAAACAGTGACAGAATAAACTCCATTTGCCTGGATGAGTGCAGCTCCAACAACAAGCAAGAAGGCTGACACTATTCAGGACAAAGCAGCTGCTTGTTGGCACTACATCCACAAACATTCACTCCATCTACCACTGAGATTCAGTAGCAGCGTTGTGTACCATCTACAAGATGTATTTCAGAAATTCATCAAGGCTCCTTAGACAGCACATTCCAAACCCATAACCACAACTGGGTCCAGTATGTGGAAAGAATGTGTTATTTGTTCCAGGCAAATGACACTGGGGCAGATGAAAAACAACGAGTAATTCTCTTGATAGCTTGTGGATCCACAGCTTTTTTGGTTATGAGGAGCCCAAATTTACCTGAGGCACCAGATAGTAATATCTTTCAAGAGTTGATGGATTTAGTTAAGGAATGTTACAACCCCAAGCGCCCTCTAGTTCTGAGAAACTATCATTTTTACTCGGCAATTCGTGAACCAGAGGAATCCATATTGGGATTTTTGACTGGGTTAAGATGACTGATAGAGGGATATGACTTTGGTTTAACCCTTAATGAGATGCAGAGAGACCATTTGGTATGTGGGATTAATAATGTAACCATGCAAAAGCGCCTAGTAGCTGAAGCCTAACTGGACATCAAACAGGCACTACAACTGGCTTTATCATTGGAAAACGTGACAAGTGGAGCATGTGAATTGAAGGGTATTCCGATGGAAGTAGACACCCTTACCAGTCTGATTGAGCTTGGGGAACACCACTTGAGTGAAGTCAATTGCAGAGCCTCACTCAAGACATATCCTGAATAGAGGGACTCTAGGTCAGCCCACAACAAAAGCCCAAAATAAAGCCAAGCTTTGGTCAAACAATTAAAATCTTGAGGATCTAGGCCAGCAAGCCATCGTAGTTGCTGCCGGTATGTGGACTCAAGACAGCAAAAGAATCCCACTAGACCGAAATTGAGTAAAAGAACTCAGGCCAGTATCCAGGAGAGTGCACACCCTGGAAAGTCCACCTACACCTGGTTTGGAACAGTTAAATTGCTTAGCAACATCCAAATCAGAACCAATGAAAGTAAATGTCTGTTAAATGGTTACCTGTTTCTAATGGAGGTCAATACCGGCGTGGCCATTTCAGTGATCAGAGAACCAATTCACTCTGAACTTCAAGCCTTAGGTTTGCACAAGACTTCGGCTACACTGAGAACCTATACCAGGGAAGCTTTACAGTTTAAGTGTACAACTTTGGTTCCGGTCTCTTATAAAAAGCAGCTGATTAAGTTACCACTGATTGTAGTAAAAGACTCAGGCCCAAAGTTGATGGCGCAAAATTGGTTGAGAAAGATTTACTCAGATTGGGTCAACATTTCTCAGTTGGTCATGTAGCCAAGTCATAGCTTTCAGGGAAATGAAGAAACAACTATCATCCGCTAAGGTGTTGGCACACTGTGATCCCAAGCGAGATCTGACATTGACTCAGTTACACGTCGACTATGCATATCCTTTCATGAGCTCAATGTTCTTAGTCATTGTGGATGCCCACTCAAAGTGGCTGAACTTGCAGAGAGTTCACTAGTCATACACGGGGAGGACAACAGAAACACTGCATCCATTTTTTACAATAAATGGACTCCTGTAATGTTGGTCACAGATAATGGGCCATCATTTTCCAGCAGGAATTTGAGTATTTCCTAAAATCAAATGGTATTTGACATACAAGGGCAGCTCCATGCCATCCATCATCCCACGGTTTTGCAGAAAGAGCAGTCCAAACTTTGAAGGCAGGCTTAATGAAAGAGACTACAGCTTCACTAGATACCAAACTGTCCTGGTTCCTATTTGATTACAGGACCACCCCTCATACAAGCTGACTTGATGATGGGGTACCAGCCTCTATGGAGTTATTTCAACAACCTCCTTCTCAAGTATTTAAGGATGAGGAATAAATGCTGGCACAGCTATCAAAGCCCACTTCCCTTGAATGAATAAAAAAGGCATATCCATTTGACTATTCACAACAGGCAAAGTCTGCCATACCCAGGTAGCCCATGCCTGTAAATGTCACAGCAGTGCCTCACATTCAATGTGATCCTGTAATTAGATATTTGCTTAATAATAATGAGAATGTGAAACATTACGCTGACAATTAATTTAAGATTGTCTGTTGGGCTGCTGTGTGGTAAACTGGGCATACTATAAGCTGTAAGTATTAAGATACAGAGCCCTGTTGTTTTGGCAGACAGAAAGAACATTTTGTACGCCTGTTTCAACTCAACAAAATACGTGACAGCTATTCTCTGGTTCTTTGCTCAGGGTGATGCCTTGACTAATCAGAGTCAACTTGTCTCATTGAAAGCTTAAACAAAGCTTGGCAGTTAAATATCAGTCATCAGTAACTCAAGCATTTTCCATTGCAATGCCTTTTGTTCATTTGTCAACCAATCAGCAATCTCCTTTCATTCAGTATAAATGTTGTTTTCACTTTACTTTGGCATTTCTTGTAAATTGTCCTGATGAGAGCAGATTGAAAATCTTTGATAAAATGTCTTTTCTTTCAGCAGTACTCATGTCCTATACTAGCAAATGTTCCATATTGTAGCATTTTATTAGCTGATGAGTATTGCTGAGAAAAAGACATGCTTTTGCAGCTTTACATCTTTGCTTATCAGGACAGACTCAGGAATGGCAAATTTCAAAGGGAGTAGCACTTATACTGTATAACTAAAAGGTGCAAATTGGTTGACAGGTCAACTCTAGTTGAAGCAAAGCTATTGGGAATGCATCACTCTAGGGAATTATTGCTTGCCACATTTTTGTTTTATTCAAAAACTAGCATTATGCCTCAAAATCTTTATTTCTCTGCTGAGGGTGGGTCTTTTCAAGTTAGTGCACATGACATCTACTAATTGAGTCAGATGCATACTCAACTGGTGACCTTAATTTAGTTGTTTCTGTCATTCTTAACACACTCAAGGTTGTTCAGTAATTGCTGTTCAATCATTGGCTCACAACTAACAAATGACTTTAAGTTCTGATTTTTGCAAGAATAAGCTTGTTGACTACAGTCATTAATCTGCATTTTGTGAATAGCTGAAGGAATGTGATATTTGATAATAAGTTGCCAGTAATTGGGATATTTGGCCAATGTACCTGATAGTGTACTGACACAGAAACTCATCTACCACATTAATCATTGTGTGATAGACAAAATGTCTCTTTGGCTTGATGGCACATCCTGTTAGCATTAACTGCTGTGTTTCTGCAGAGTAGCAGTGTGGAATTGTTAACTTTACCTGTTGCCCAAATGTTTTGAGATACATCCTCTTCCATGGTAACTTGAGATAGACTTTTCAGGTTGAGAAGTGGTATCTGTAGGCCAATTTGTACGCACTCAGAGTATACAGGGAGTAGCAATCTGATCAGTGGTAAGCAAGAGGGCATCACGGTGACACAGTGGTTAGCACTGCTGCTTCACAACACCAGGGACCTGGGTTTGATTCCATCCTTGGGTGACTGACTGTGTGGAGTTTGCACATTCTCCCTGTTTCTGTGTGGGTTTCCGCCCACAGTCCAAAGATGTGCAGGTTAGGTGCTAACTTGACCCATTGTGTCATGGGATGTGCAGACTAGCCATGATAAATGTGAGGTTACGGGGATCGGGAGGGAGGGCGGGTCTGATTTAGGAAGTTCTTTGGAGGGTTGGTGCACCCTTGATGGACTGAATGACCTCTTTCTGCACTCTAGAGATTCTGTGATTATCCTGCAGGATACCTTTAATGAGCTCTAATTCAAGCTTGCACAAATAAAAGGCTTGGGCCCTATTTATGAGATTGCAACTAAGGGCAATTTTAGAGCGCATCCAGCTGTAAGAAGCCCAATGCACATATTTATCAGTGAAGCTTGTGGTAGGCAGTAGTAGAAAACCCATTAGCAGATTTCTCATCTAGTCTTTTGCCTGTGCTTCAGGACATTGCCTTGACTCCAAGGATTCTGCACAAAGCACTTAATCTCAAATATATCCCAATGCACTGTGATCCCTGCATCTGAGCTACCAATTCCATGGTCGCCTTCTTTAGTAGCTCCATCTCCCTTGGGAGGTATTGGTGTGATAATGTCAGTGGACTAGTATTCCAAAGTCTCAGACAAAACTTTAGTGGTTCAAATGGCAGCTGGTGGAATTTGAATTGAATGAATATGTAGTTAACAAGGTGAAGATAGTCATAGTAGTGGTGCCACAAAACTACCACCAATTTCTGCAAAAACACCATCTGGTTCACCAGTGTTGTTTAGGAAAGGAATTGTGTCACCTTACCTAGTCTGGCCTACAAGTAACTTCAGACCCTCAACAATGCGGTTAACCTCTGAAATGGCTTCTGAAAAGGCCTAGTGAGCTGTTCAGTTTGCTGGCTGTTAGAGATGGGCAACAAATGCTGTCCTTGCCAGCAAAGCCCACATCCCAAGAAAGAAAAATTTTAAAAAAATTCTTTTTGCTCATTGCTTCTTAATAGTGTTATTAACCTCTTTCCTAAACTCATCTTAATCTCTGTGAATTTAATCAGAAATACTACTTTTCTGATCATAGTCACCATCAGCGAAATAGTTGCGAAACAAATAAATAACATATTCACTTCAGTGCTGAACATACTAATAATTATGAAGTTAGGTTTTTATGTTAATTGCTCATCTCAATCAAGCTGTCAAGTTCCCTTTCCTTATAATTATTCAATCCAATCACTTTGTTATCATTTCTAAGACAGCCTTGAACAAGCACATGACAAAGGTGACTGGAAGAGCTCAAGGAAGAGTATTTTTTTCTCAAGGAGGTTTAACACATGCTCATGATTAGCTTTACATGTTGATGGCAACTGTTTCATCATCCTGTCGGTGTTTGCTGATGAAAACCAATCCAGCTGATACCTCTCCATCTAGTCCTGTCCTTTTTAGGTCTTCTCACTGGCACAAGTCTCTTTCTCCTCTCAGTGTCACTCAATCCTAATAGTAGAGATTACAATCTCTGTATACTTGCAGGTAGGAAGTTCTACAAGAATGAATGTTTCCATCTATAATAAAGAAAAGACAGCATCCTAACCACTAGCATCGGGAGCAATACCATTTTGTCTTTCTGACATTGACTGGCCTGCTGTCCTCCTTAAACACTTTCCTCCTTATTACTGAGAGGACCTGGCTCAGCTTGAGGGTACAATAACCATGCTGTGGTCGGAGTGATGGAGGGAAGGAACAAATGGATATGGGTGAAAGATAGAAATCTGGGCAGCAATCAAATAGGAAGGGAATAGATAGCACTGGAAGTTGAATAGACAGAGGGCTAAGTACAGGGGATTAGTAAAGAGGATGGGAAGACGGTAGAAACTGATGCTGGGATTTAACATGAAAATAGTGGAGCTGCCCAGTGGGTAGAAAGTTCGAAGGAGTCCTGCTCCAATGGGCCTGGGAGCCACAATATCCCAAGTTCAAAAGGGTGCCCATAGCTATTCCATTTCAGCAATGTCTTGAAGAGAAGTGGCCACTGCTAGATCAGTCTCAAACCAGCGACAGAGACCAGGGAAGCAGATAAGTGGAGTGAACCCACCAAGGCTAGTCAGGCAGGCCCTGACAAGGGAACTGGCACAAGTGAGTGGCCGGTGAAGTATCATCAAACAGAGGCGACCCTTTTGCACATGGGGTTCCCTCTGTTGGCATAGGCTGCCAGTAAGGAGGGACAACAACTGAGCAGGATGCCACCATATATCGGTGATGGTAGGAAGAGGCCCTTACGTTGCCTTTAATGGCCACCTAAGGGCTTCAACTGGTGCAAGGGGCTATGAGCCATCTAACACCTATCCAAGTATCAGCAGAGGCTGGTAGGTAGCTGCCACGGTACCCCCACCCATTATAAATCCACCTGGCAGCAAGGAGGTACGTAAAAACCTAGCCTGAGAGTGGCACTTAATCGAAGGAGCCAAAACAATATTTTGACGGAAATACAGAAATTGCATTTTGGGGACCAGATGTTTAACCAACAGTAGCTAATGGACATGTGACTGAAAAGTGAAAGAGTAATAAAAAGTGCTGGAGAAACTCAGCAGGTCTGGCAACATCTGTGGAGGGAGAATTCACATTTCTTCTCTCTCTACAGATGCTGCGACACATTGCATTTCTGCGACATTTTAATGCTTTTCTTTCAGATTTTCATCATCTATACTATCTTGCTTCTATGTGGAGGAAGAGTACAGGGGACAACTAGGGAGTCTGCAGAGTGCCAACATGAACTGGGCGATCAGGTGTGGTATAATTGCTGGGATGATTTAGAAGATGAATGGAAGAATACAAAGCTAACATGGCTGTGGAGGTCAAAGAGTTTCTGAGTGATGGGGCAACAGAAGAATGAACTGGGAATTTTAAGGAGGGAAATATCTCTGTGAAAGACATCTGAACTGGGTGGGGAATAGTGCTGCTGTGAGCTGATGCTGGAGGAGGTAAAGTGCCATTGTGAACTGTGGTAGTCAGGTTTGGATGGAGAACAACAGCAGCTAAGAAGTTCTTTTGGGGCCGGCAATGGCATTGTCATTCAGCTAAAGATTCAAACGTAATTTTGTTCTCCATTCTTATCTGTCACAACAAATGAAGGGATGTTATGAATACCAACCACTTAAGGCACAAAGCTTATGTAATCACTTGCTTTCACATGCCAGGGTTGTTTTCTGAGTTGTCAATTATTTGGGAGCTGAATCAGCTTTTTGAGGGCTTGGATCAACTTTCCCTTGTTTTCTGGGTTGGCATAATTGCTGTAACCATCACTTTTAACAATGTTAGCATTCTACAGATTTGCATCTTCCTGGTGATATTTTAACCACATTTTGAATCTTGCAGATAAAACCCCTGGGACCAGAGCAATCATTTTCTGCCGTCCTGCTACTCCCATGATATAACAACGGTGGAGTTGTTTACTAATCACAACATTCAGTCATTATCAATTAGTCTACAATAAATGCTGACAAATGTGAGGAAAGACCCAGTGGTGGACAGCTTTGAGAACCATAGATTCAATATTCTTCCCAAGGGCACTACAGCTACCATCTGTCATGCCTCAAATTAATTACATACCGTATCAAAGAATAAAGTTTTAAAGGACATTATAACCCATGTCTCGTATTACCTATCTATTGTTATTTCAATCTGGATTCAATCCAATGCCAAATAGCTGACAGGCAAATCTATGCCAGAATCCATTCTACAATTCATGGGAGAGGTGTAATTGTCAGTCTTTGTGAAATAGCCCCATAAGACTGGTTAATATCAAAGTCTGACCTCTTATGTTTCTGCCAGAAATATAAAAAGTATAATATCACATTGTCAATCCAAAAGTTTTGTTAAGAACAAAAGTGACAAAATTTGCTGACGCTGACCAAATAGATTGATAGGAGGTTTGGATCCTGACAAGTAGTTCAGAGGGGAGAGGAGCTGAGTGGAATTAGATGTTAAAATATGAGTAATTGAGTCTGGAAGGCAGAGGAAAAAGAAAAAAGTGAATTTAATGAGGCTAAATGGAGTATATTTTAATGCAAGGAGCCTGACGAATAATATAAATAAGTGAGGGTACAGATCACAGAATCCCTACAGTATGGAAGCAGCCATTTGGCCCATCATGTCCACACTGATCCTCTAAGAAGCATCCCACCCAATCCCTGTAACCCTGCATTTCCCATGGCTAATCCACCTAGCCTGCACATCCCAAGACACTATTGGCAATTTAGCATGGCTACTCCATCTAACCTGCACATCTGTGGACTGTGGGAGGAAACCAAAGCAAACCCATACAGACATGGGAAGAATGTGCACACTCCACACAGACTGAGGTTAAAATCAAACCCAGGTCCCTGGGTGCTGTGAGGCAGTAGTGCCTGCCACTGAGCCACCCAAATAGGCACATGGAAGTATGATATCATAGCTATGACTGAGACTTGGCTATAAGATAGGCAGGATTGAAAGTCCAACCTATAAACCTGGTTATAGGGTATTCAGATGAGAAAGTGAGGGGATTTAAAAGGGAGAGGTTGTAATGATTTTCATGGAATCAGTTCTTGCAGTGAGAAGGGAATGATATGTTCAAAAGATCATCAACATGTTGCCACATAGGTAACGAATACAAAAGGGGAAACCTTGCCATTGGGTGTGTACTATAGGCCCCCAAATAGTAAGAGAGTGACAGGGGATAAAATTTAGAATCACATTTTGGAGAAATGTATGAATAATAAGGTAGTAACAGTACAGGATTTTAACTACCCAAATATGAACTGGGATAGATACAGTGTATAAGATAGGGAGTGAACAAAATACTTAAATTGCATCCGGGGAATTTTGTTTAAGTCAGTGTATAAGAGCCCAAGGGAGGGCTTTTCAGAACATAATGTTCAGAAATGAGCCTGTGCAGGTGTTAGGCAAAACGGTAAAAAAGCATTTTGGAGATAATGACCATAACTCAGGAAGATTTAGGATAGTTATGGAAAAGGATAAGGGTGTGCTAAAATAAAAGTTCTAAACTGGAGAGAGCCTAATTTTACTAAGATGAGATACAATTTGGCCCAAATGAACTGGGAGTAGCTACTTGCAGAAAAAAAAACTGTATCACAGCAGCAGGAGGCATTCAAGCAGGAAATTTTACCCTAAAGGAAAAAAAATAGTTAGGACCAAGTCTGGAAAACCCTGAATATCAAGAGAGATAAAGGTTAGGATAAAGAAAAGAGAATCTCATGGCAGATACCGAGCACTTGGTACAACAGAGGAGTATAAAAAGTTCATGGGGGATCTTAAAAAGGAAATTAGGAAAACAAAAAGAATACAAGAGGAAATATTTTTATAAACAACAAGAAAATAATTAGGAACGAGTAGAGTCCATTAGGATCCAAGAGATAATCTGTGCGTGGACCTGAATACTTACACAATAGAAAAGGATGACACAGTTATAACTATAAGGGTTGAGAACTCAGGAATATTAGAAGATATTAATATAGAAAGAGAGGAGATTCTAGTGAGTTTAGCAACTTTAAAAGGAAATAAATCCACAGGCCTAGTTGAGATGTGTTCCAGGTCGATGAGAGAGACAAGGTAGAAGATTTTAGGGGCCTTGGCAGCAATTTTCAAATCTTCTCTAGACTCAGGTGAGATGCCAGATGACCGAATCACAGAATCCCTATAGTGTGGAAGCAGGCCATTCAGCCCATCAAGCCCACACCAACCCTCCAAAGATCATCCCACCCAGACTCACACCCTATCCCATCCCTGTAATGCTGCATTTCCCATGAACCTAGCTTGCATACCTCTGGGCATTATGGCACGGCCAATCCACCTAACCTTCACATCTTTGGACTGTAGGAGGAAATCGAAGCAACCAAAGGAAACCCACGCAGACATGGGGAGAATGTGCAAACTCCACACAGACAGTTGCCCGAGGCTGGAATCAAGCCCTGATCTCTGGTGGTATGAGGCAGCATTGCTAACCGCTGAGCCACCATGCAACCCCTTTTTTTTATTGGACTGTTAGCAGAAGGACTGCTAACATTCTCCCATTACTAATAAAAAAAGGGGGAAGGGAAAGGCCAGGGAAACTATAGGCCAGATCAGTCTCAACTCAGTGGTAGGGAAGCTATTAAAATGAAGGACAGAAACATATCTAAAGTGGCAAGTTGGATCCAAAAATGGTTGAGAGGCAGGGTGATCGTAGAGGGATGTTTCTGTGCCTGCAAGTCTGTTTCCAGTGGCGTTCCACAGAGATCTGTGCTGGGTCATTACCGTGGTGTATACAATGTAAGGGGTATGATCAAGAAGTTCATGGATGGTAAAAAACTTGATAGTGGTAGCAAACAGTGAGGAGGATAGCTATAAAGTGTAAAAGGATATTAATCGACTGGTCGGGAGGGCAGAGTAGTAACAAATGGAATTCAACCCAGAAAAGAGAGAAGTAATGTTCTTTGGGGAGGATTAACAAAGCAAGGGATTACAGTATGGATGGTATGACCGTGGAAAGAACTGCAGATCAAGGGAGCTTAGTGTACATACCCACAGATTGCTGAAAGTAGCCGGGCAGGTGGATAAGGCAGTTTACAAGACGTGTGGGATGTTTCATTTATTAGCCAAGACATTGAACACAAGAACAAGGATGTCTCATTGGAACTGTACAAAATGCTGTTTAGGCTACAACTGGAGTACTAAATGTAGTTCTACTCACTGTATAATAGGAAGGATATGATTGTGCTAGTGATGATGCAGAGGAGAATAGCCAAAATGCTGTCTGGGCTGCAGGGTCTGAGCTATGAGGAGAGATTGGATAGGCTGGGTTTATCCTTGGAGCAGCAAACATTGAGAGGGGACATGACAGAGCTCCATAGGATTAGGAAGGGGTATAGATAGGGTGGATGAGAAGGCATTTTTTCCATAAGTAAAGGGGTCAAAAATTATGGGGCATAGATGTAATGTAAGAGGAAGAAGGCTAAGAGGAGAGTTAAGCAAATTGTTTTTTTTTCACTCAGAGGGTTGTGGGAGTCTGGAGCTCACTGCTTGAAAAGGTAGTTGAATCAGACTCTCATAATATTGAAGCAGTATTTGATTAGTTCAATGAAGCGTAGGATTATTTGTAATATCTAAAATTTAACATGGCATATTACTACTGCCAGGGCTATGGGCTAAAAGCTGGAAAATGTGATTAATATCGTCAGATCTTTGTTAACTGGCGCAGACATGATGGGCCGAATGGTTCTTTTGAAACCCTCTCCCAGGCAGGGAGTTTTCATGCAAAAACAAATCTAATTTGTTTAACACCAAACTTGCGGGAGCAACCAGAAATCAGTGAAATCTGTAACTTTTCCCATTCGTACACTTATAGACTGTTGGTAAAAGGATCAGCCATTGTTCAGTGAGTTGTCTCTGAACCGTAAGGTCCTGGGTCAAGGTTCCAGTCTGAAGCTCGAGGGCAGGAATCAAGGGCAGCACGGTGGCACAGCAGTTAGCTCTGCTGCATCAAGAGCCAGGGACCCAGGTTTGATTCCAGCATTGAACGACTGTCTGTGTGGATTGTGCTCATTCTCCCCATGTTTGCTTGGGTTTCCTCCCACAGTCCAAAAATGTGCAGGTTGGGTGGATTAGCTGTGCTAAATTGCCCTATAATCTCCAGGGATTCTAAGTGGATTAGCCATGGCAAATGTGGGATTATGGGGATAGGGTCGGGGGCTGGGTCTGGATGGGATGCTCTTTAGATGGTCAGTCTGGACTTGATGGTCCAAGTGGCCACTTTCCACACTGGAAAGGAATTTTATGATTCTAAATGAAGGAACTGCAGATGCTGAAAATCAGAAACAAAAAACTGAAATTGCTCAAAAAACCCAGTAGGTCTGGCAGCACTTGTGGGGAGAAAGCAGAGTTTCAGATCCGGTGACCCTTCCTCAGAAGAGTTCTCTTGCTGCCAGACCTCTTGAGCTTTTCCAGCAATTAGAACATAGAACATTACAGCACAGTACAGGCCCTTCAGCCCTCGGTGTTGCGCCGACCTGTGAAACCAATCTGAAGCCCACCTAACCTACACTATTCCATTATCATCCATATGTTTATCCAATGACCATTTAAATGCCCTTAAAGTTGGCGAGTCTACTACTGTTGCAGGCAGGGCATTCCACGCCCTTACTACTCTCTGAGTAAAGATTTCTAAGTAAATTTCTCCTTTGGTTCTATGATTCTAAGGCTGACATGTTTGTACAGTACTCAGGCAGTGCCACACTGTCAGAAGTACTGTCCTCCAGTTTAGTAATCTTCGGAACACCCCCCTGCCCAACAAATCTGTCTGCCTGGATAGATGCAAAAGATCTCATGACACTATTATATAACAAAGAGCAATGGAGCTATCCCTGCTGGTTCTGGCCAATACCTGCCCCTCAACATCACCAAATCTTGCCATGATCACATTACTGTTTGTGAGAGTTTGCTGTGAGCATAATGGCTACTGCATTTCCTGCAGTGAAACAGCAACATTTCAAATGACTTAGTTGAATGTAAAGTGCTTTGAAACATCCAGTGGTTATGTGATGTGCTATACAAATGCAATTATTTCTCTTTGCCCTCGGCAACTGACTGTTCATTTTACAACTTGTGGTGCATTGTTCAGCAATCCAAAGCAGAAGATGATTCTGTTAATTTAGCACCCCATCATCACACAGATGAATCAATGTTCAACTGATTTCCATCTTCTTTTCTTGCTGTATGAATTCACAATGATTAGGAGAAAAGTGAAATGTTAACTCTTGAATGCAGTTGCTCTTTATAATGAAACATTTTTTTGAAAATGGTGCTAATCTTGACCAATCACTCCTCAATTGACTTTCTCATTTCTTTTTCTTTCCTCTGTCGCAAAAGAAAGGGAGATTGAATTGTGATCCAACCTTTGAACTAGAAGAAATGATACTGGAATCCAAACCACTTCACAAGAAAAAGAAAAGACTGGCTAAGAATAAATCTAAAGATTCTGGGAAAGAAAGTTCCCCACTGGTAAGATGTCTTGATTGTATTTAACAATTCCCAGTGGTGCTATGGATTTCCAGTGACAGTGACAGATTTACTTATTCCATTGAATTATCTTTTGTTTAAAAAAAATTAAACATTGGCATCCTTCTTTGCTTTTCTGTAATGCTTTCAGATTTTCTCAGTTTTTTTTAAAATTATCTGATTTCATTTCACAAACAAATCAAGTGGCACCATAATACAAGTGATCTAATGTTATAAAGTAAGGAAATAAATAATCTTTCATTTTTTGGGGGATCATTAAGACTGTTGGAATCAATCATTTCCAAAACTTCAGTGGGACTTTCACAGCTGACTTAACGTTTTCTTGTATTTTGAAATTTCTTTTTCACAATCACTTTTTCTTTCATGTGATTTCAAAGAATGGACATCTTCAACAATGTCTGGAAACAGTCCACAATGATTTTACCATATTCAACAGAGAAAAGTAAGTGCAATAATTTCTTAATCATCCAGCTCTCTCCTTCATATTTGATTTATTAAAAGGGGACCCACTTCCCTCGGTGCTGCCTCCCCTAATAGGATAGCTCATGATCCCTTATATAAAGCTCCTGCCATCATGCATTGTCTCCACAAGTAAAAGTTCTGTCTTGTCTGAAGTGCAGAGGTTATTAAGAGTGGCAAGCCTGTGACAATGCAAGCAAGATCACAGAATCACAGAAATATTATGATGCAGAAGGAAGCTATTTAGCTCATCATGCCCGGAGAGGCTGTATTATCTAGTCCCTTTCTTTTAGCTAGTACCAAACTCCTGCCTTTTCTTTATACCCTTGCACACCATTACCATCCAAAAAGATCCATTTCCTCTTCAATGCCTCAATTGAAACTGCCTCCAATCGGTATCCACACAGAGCGTTCCATGCCCTAACAACTCGCTGAGTGAAAAGAGATAGTAGGAACTGCCGATGCTGGAGAATCTGAGAAAACAAGGTGTAGAGTTATCTCCATCTATCTCCACCTGTCCATCTCCTCTCCACCTATCTGCTCCTTTATCCACCTTCCATCCGCCTCCCCCGCTCTCTCTATTTATTTCAGAACCCCCTTCCCCTCCCCCATTTCTGAAGAAGCATCCAGACCCGAAACGTCAGCTTTCCTGCTCCTCTGATGCTGCTTGGCCTGCTGTGTTCATCCAAATCCACACCTTGTTATCTCGCTGAGTGAAAAAGTTTTCTTCTCTCACATCACCCTTGCTTTATTTGCACAACAGTTTAAATCTATGCCCTCTTATTCTTTTACAAACGGAAACACTTTCTCCCCTACCTATTCTGTCCAGACTGCTCATGATTTGAAAACCGCAGTCAGGTCTCCTCTCTGCCTTCGTCTCTCCCTGGAGAACACTTCCAATTTCTTCAATCTGTCCTCATAGCTGAAGTTTCTCAAGCCTGGAACCAGTCTAGTAAGTCATTTCTGCACTCTTTCCAGTGCATTCACATCTTTCCTATAATGTGGCACCCACATCTGTACAAAATAGGACAGATGAGGTCTTGACCTCTCAAGGTGCCAGACATTTGTCCCCCACAGTCAATTGAGCTATGGATCCTTTTATCTTGTGGCCGATGGACTCAATCTCTGATGTACAATATGTGGATAGTTTTATTGCGAACAAATTTCACATGATAAGCTGATACAGCATATTATTTGCTGGTTAGAAAAGCTGCTCCATTGAAATTAAGCTTTTGGGTGTGGCAGGTTTTGGGGATGGAAGGATGGTTTGGGTTTTGTGGGGGTAGTTCTGTGAAAACTGACACCGAGCAATAGAGTGGCAGTTGCTCTCGGTGACTCGTACAATGTGTTCCTCAACCTCTAACTGTTTACTATCTTTCCATTGGGAGCATCCATTTAGAATTTCCAGAAAAGAGTATTAATACTGGATGTGTTATGGCTTCATATTATTCAATTCTCTTAATTAACTTCTTATTTGTATTGACATTCAAATCATTGTTTAGTGATGTGAGGATACTTTCAAACTCTGATGAAATTTTAGTTATGCTGCTAGAAGCCACAATTACACCCTCTGCAACTGTCAGATACTATTCTTCCACACCCTTTACAACCTCTCAGCAACGTTTCACAAAGACATTCTCCTCCCACCCAGTGCTGAAACCTACACCCTCAAAATCCAGTAAAAACAGTAAAACTTGGAAATGAATGTATTGGTCATACTGGAGCTCCATTTTGAGATGTACAAGACAGGGCAGACCAGTATGCATCATTCGCAAGTTTCACTGGTATTTCCTTCCGAGCAGTTAATGCTTAATGGGAAGGTGATGTGGGCTAGTGTTATTGTCACTGGATTATTAATCCAGAGACCCAGGTAATGTCCGGGGATCCGGGTTCAAATCCTTCCACAGCAGGTGGTGGAATTCAAGTTTAATAAAAAAAAATCTGGGTTTAAGAATCTACTGATGATCATTGTCGATTGTTGGAAATACTAATCTTGTTTCCATCAAGAAATCTGGCCCATGTGTGACTCCAGATGGTGAAAGAACCACCAATGTGGTTTACTCTCAATCGACTAGCAAGCATTCAGTTGTACCAATCGCGACAAAGTCTCAAATGAAACTGGACGAGCCACCTGGCATTGACCTCGGCACCGGAAAAGACAACGGCAGAAACAGCCCTGTCGACTCTGCAATGTCCTTCTCACTAACATCTGGGGGTTAGTGCCAAAATTGCAAGAGCTGTCTCACAGACAAGTCAAGCGACAGCCTGATTTAGTCATACTCACAGAATCGTACCTTACAGATAATGTGCCAGACATCACCATCACCATCCCTGGATATGTCCTGTCCCATGGGCAGGACAGACCCATGAGAGGTGGCAGCACAGTGCTATACAGTCTCTAGGTGTTGCCCTGGGAGTCCTCAATTCCAGACTCCATGAAGTCTCTTGGCTTCAGGTTAAACATGGGCAAGGAAACCTCCTGCTGATTACTAAGTACCATCCTACCTGAGCTGATGAATCAGTACTCCCACATACTGAATGTCATTTAGAGGAAGTACTGAGGATGGCAAGGGGACAAAATGTACTCTGGGTGGGGGATTTTGATGTCCACCACCAAGATTAGCTCAGCAGCAGTACTACTTATTGAGCTGGTCGGGTTCTAAAGGACATAGCTGCTAGATTGGGTCTGCAGCAGGTGGTGAGGGAAAAACATTCTTGACCTGATCCTTACCAATCTGCCAGCTGCAGATGTATCTATCCATGACAGTATCGGTAAGAGTGGCCATCACACAGTCATTGTGGAGACAAAGTCCTGCCTTCACATTGAGAATAACCTCCATCATGTTGTGTGGCACCATAACTGTGTAAATGGGACAGACTTCGCACAGATCTAGCAACTCAAGACTGGCCCTCCATGAGGCGCTGTGGACCATCAACAGCAGCAGAATTGTACTCCAGCACAATCTGTAACCTCATGGCCCAGCATATCCTCCACTCAACCACTACCATCAAGCCAGGGATCAACCCTGGCTCAATGGAGAGCGCAGGAGGTCATGCCAGGAGCAGTACCAGGCATACCTGAAAATGAAGTGTCAACCTGGTGAAGCCACCAAACAGGACTACTTGCACACCAAACAGCATTAGCAGCAAGTGATAGAGCTAAGCGATCCCACAACCAACGAGTCAGATCTAAGCACTGCAGTCCTGCCGCATCCAGTCGTGAATGGTGGTGGACAATTAAACAACTCATGGGAGGAGGAGGCTCCACAAATATCCCCATCCTCAATGATGGAAGAGCCCAGCACATCAGTGCAAAAGATAAGGTTGAAGCTTCCACAGCAATCTTCAGCCAGAAGTGCTGAGTGGATGATCCACCACTGTTACAGATACCAGTCTTCAGCCAATCTGATTCACTCCACGTGATATCAAGAATCAGCTGGTGACACTGGATACTGCAAAGCCTATGTGCTCTGACAACGTTCTGGCAATCATACTGAAGACTTGTGCTCCTGAACTTGCTGCTCCCCTAGCCAAGCTATTCCAGTAGAGTTACAACAGTGGCATCTATGCAACAATGTGGAAAATTGCGCAGGTATGTCCTGTACATAAAAAGCAAAATAAATCCAACCCAGCCAATTACCACCCCATCAGTCTACTTTCGATCATCAGTAAAGTATTGGAAGGTGTCACCAACAGTGCTATCAAGTAGCACCTGCTCAGAAATAACCTGCTCAGTGATACCCAGTTTGGGTTCCGCCAGGGCCACTCAACTCTGACCTCATTACAGCCTTGGTTTGAACATGGACAAAAGAGCTGAATTCCAGAGGTGAGGTGAGAGTGACAGCCCTTGATAATAAGGTTGCATTCGACTGAGTGTGGCATCAAGGAGCCTTAGCAAAACAGGAATCAATGGGAATCCAGGGACAAACTCTCCGGTGGTTAGAGTCATAGCTGACACATTAGAAGTGGTTGTTGGAGGTCAGTCATCTCAGCTCCAGGACATCTCTGCAGGAGTTCCTCAGGGTAGTGTCCTAGGCCCAACCATCTTCAGCTGCTTAATCAATGACCTTCCCTCCATCATCAGGTCAAAAGTGGGGATGTTTGCTGATGATTGCATCATGTTCAGCACTATTTGCGACTCCTCAGATACTGAAGCAGTCCATGTCCAAATGCAACAAGGTCTGGATAATATCCAGGTTTAGGCTGACAAGTAGCAGGAACATTTGTGCCACACAAATGCCAGGCTATTATCATCACCAATAAGAGATTATCTAACTACCGGCCTTGACATTCAATGGTATTACCATCATTGAATCCTCCACTATCAACATCCTGGGGGTTACCATTGACCAGAAATTCAACTGGACTCACCACATAAGTACAGTAGCTATAAGAGCAGTTCAGAAGCTGGGAATACTGAACCGAGTAACACAACTCCTGACTCCCCAAAGCCTGTCCAGCATCTACAAGGCACAAGTCAGAAGTGTGATGGAAGACTCCCACTTGCCTGGATGGGTGCAGCCCCACCAACACTCAAGAAGCTTGACACCATCCAGGATAAAGCAGCCCGTTTGATTGGCACTACATCCACAAGCATCCACTCCCTCCACCACTGATTCTCAGTAGCAGCAGTGTGTACTGTCTGCAGAAATTCACCAAAGATCTTTAGACAGCATCCTCTAAACCCACAACCACTTCCATCTAGAAGGACAAGGGCAGCAAGTATATGGGAACACCACCAAGTTCTCCTCCAAACCACTCACCATCCTAACTTGGAAATATATCACCGTTCCTTCACTGTCGCTGGGTCCAAATCCTGGAATTCCCTCCCTAATAGCATTTTGGGTCAACCTACAGCAGGTGGACTGCAGTAGTTCAAGAAGGCAGCTCACTACCACCTTCTCAAGGGCAACTAGGGATGGGCAATAAATGCTGGCCAGCAAGAGACTCCATATCCCACAAATGAATAAATAAAAAAAAAAGGTGGGATTAACCAGCAACTGAACTTGGCCAGCCATATAAAATGTGGTTGCTACAAGAAGCATAACATAGAAACATAGAAAATAGGAACAGGATAGGCCATTCAACTCTTTGATCCTGCTCCACCATTTATTATGATCATGGCTGATCATCCAGCTCAATAGCTTGTTCTTGCTTTTCCTGCATAATCTTTGATCCCTTTAGCCCCTAGTGCTATATCCAACTCCTTCTTGAAATCACACAATGTTTTGGCCTTGATTGCTTTCTGTGGGAGTGAATTCCACAGGCTCACCACTCTCTGTGAAGAAGTTTCTCTGCATTTCAGTCCTATATGGTTTACATGACCCCTGATTCTAGGGTCCCCTGCCATTGGGAAGATCCTTCCTGCATCTATTCTGTCTAGGCCTGTTAGAATTTTATAGGATTTTAGGTTTCTATGAGATTCCCCTCATTCTTCTGAAATCCTTTCAAGCCCAACTCATATGTCAGTCCTACTATCAGTGCAGTAAACCTTTGCTGCACCCCCTCCATGGCCAGTACATCCTTCCTCAGATATGGAGAGCAAAACTGCACACAATATTCTGGGTGTTTTTTCACCAAGCCTCTGTATGACTGCAGAACGACATCCCTGCTGGTGTATTTGGGTCCTCTCAATGTGAAGGCCTTCTTTACTGCCTGCTGCATTTGCATGTGTACCTTCAGTGACTGGTGTACAAGGTTACCTAGGACTCACTGCATATTCCCATCTGTCAATTTATTGCCACTAAGATAATAATCTGCTTTACTGTTTTTGCTACCAAAGTCCATAAGTTCATACTTACCACTCATTTTCTCACTCACTCAGCTTATCCAAATTGCACTGAACTATCTGTGCATCCTCCTCACAGCTCATCCTCCCTCCCAGCTGTATGTCATCTGCAAATTTGGAGCTATTACATTCAGTTCCTTCATGTAAATCATTAATATATATTGTGGGTATCTGGGATCCTAGCACTGATCCGTGCGGCACCCCACTAGTCAATGCCTGCTATTCGGAAAAAGACCTATTTGTTCCTCAGTAAAAACCAAAAGAACTGCGGATGCTGTAAATCAGGAACAAAAACAAATTTGCTTGAAAAGCTCAGCAGGTCTGGCAGCATCTGTGAAGGAAAAAACAGAGTTAGCGTTTCGGGTCTGGTGACTCTTTCTCAGAACTCCTCTGTGTGTTCCTACGCTGTTTCCTGTCTGCCAACCAGGTTTCTCTCCATTTCAATACATTACGCTCAGTCCAACATTAATCTCTTATGCGGGTCTTGGTCAAAAGCCGTCTGAAAGTCCAAATAAACCACACCCACTGGCTCCCCTCATCAACTCTACTCATCACATTGAATCATAGAGTCATACAGCATGGAAACAAACCCTTCGGTCCAACTTGTCCATGCCGAACATAATCCCAAACTAAACTCGTCTCACCTGCCTGCTCCTGGCCCATATCGCTCCAAACCTTTCCTATTCATGTACTTATCCAAATGCCTTTTAAATGTCGCAATTGTGCTCACATCCACCACTTCCTCAGGAAGTTCATTCCACACGCAAACCACCCTCTGTGTAAAAAAATTGCTCCCGTGTACTTTTACTTTTAAGCATTACAGTAAATTTGTCATGCATGATTTTTCTTTCAAAAATCCATGCTGATCCTGCCACTGTTTTCCAAATACTCAGCAATTGTTCTTTTATGATGGACGCTAGCATTTTTCTCACTAGGATGACTGGTCTATAATTCCCAGTTTTCTCTTTGCCTCCTTTTTAAGTAGTGAGCTTATATCCTCCAATCTGTAGCAGCTGTTCTAGAGTCTGTAGAATCTTGGAAGATGACTAGCAATGCATCCACTATTTTTAGGGCGATTTCCTTAAGTACTCCAGGGTGTAGATTATCCAGGCCTCGGGATCTATTGGCCTTCAATCGCATCAATGTCCCGAACGCCATTTCCCGACTAATACTGATTTCCTTCAGTTCCCTCCTCTCACTAAACTCTGTGTTCCCCAGCATTTGGGATGTGTTATTTGTGTCCTTTATGAACATAGAATAAAAGTATATATTTAGTTGATCATCTGTTCCTTCGTTTCCCATTATAAATGCTCCTGTTTCTAACTGTTAGAGACCTACATTGTCTTCACCAATCTTTTTTGTCTTCTCAAATGCCTCATTGGAACCTGTCTCTACCACATTTCCAGGCAATATGTTCCATGTCCTAGCTACTTGCTGTGCGAAAAGTTTTTGTCATCTCACATTTGGTTCTTTTGCAATTTGCTTTAAATCTATGCCTCTCGTTCCTGATCTTTTTACAAGTGGGAGTTTCTCCCCATCTATCTATCCAACCTCTCATGATTTTGAAAACCCCTATCAGATCTTCCCTTAGCCTTCATCTCTCCAAAGACAACAGTACCAGCCTCTTTCATCCATCCTCATAAAAGAAATTTCTCAGGCTTAGAACCATTCTTGTGACTTTTCTACACTCTTTCCAATGTGTTTAAGTTCTTCCTATCATGGGGTGTCCAAAACTGTGCGCAATACTCCAGCTGAGGTCTAACAAATTCAACATCACCTCCTTGCTCCTGTACCCTATGCCCCTATTTTAAAAAAAACAAGGATACTATATACTTTAATTGGTCTTTCCACCTGTACCACCACCTTCAGTGATCTGTAAACATATACATCAATGTCCTCTGCTCCTGCAATCCCTTTACAATTGTACCTTCTATTTTGTAGTGTCTCTCAATGTTCTTCTGACCAAAATGCATCTCTGCACACTTCTCTGCATTGAACCAATCTACCGCCTATATTTCCACTCTGTCATCTTGTCTAAGCTTTTTTTAAAGTTCACTATCCTCCTTACGGTTTACAATTCTTCCAGGTTTTGTGTCATATGCAAATGTTGAAATTGCCTCCTGTACACCAAGATCTCATTAATATGTCAGTAATGGTTCCAATACCCATTCCTGGGGAACTCCACTACAAACATTCCTCCAGCAGAAAAAATATCCATTTTTCATAATTGTTTTTCCTACCAGACAATTGTATCCATGTTGCATACTGTCCTTTTTTATTCCATGGACTTTAACTTCCTCACAAGAGTATTGTGTGATACTATATTAAAAACTCATTGCTTTTAAAAGATTTTGCAATACCTCCAACTACTTCTGGGTTAGGGCATAATGTTGACTAGTTCAGCGCTGGCAGTAGTCATGTCTATTGCATTATGTGCTGTCTTGTGTTGTTTTTTGTCTCATTATTCCTGTGAAATATCTTGGGTAAGATGTTTTCTACTTTAATTTCTACTTTAATCAATTGCAAGTTGCTGAATGCTTGACCTCAAAGTAGAGACTTTAAAAATTGCATAAGCTTATGGATAAAACAAGTCTCCAGTGATGACTCTTTAAGTTAAGCAATTATCTGCCATTGAAATACCATAAATGTTAGTATGCACTGGACTATCTTAATGTTAACGATTGGACTTATCAGTTAATTTATGGAGGATATTATGTTTCATGGGGTTTAACAGTGCATTTTTCATCTAACCATTGTAGAGATCACACACAAAAGATATAATGCATTTAATATTCATTCCAGGGTGAATAAGATAAATAGATTAATTTATTATTATCATGTATTTATGTTTTACAATATTCAAAGCAGTTCCCATTGTAATACAGGAAGGAAAGAGAAAGAAATCATTATTTCCTGAGATGCAGTTAGAACTTTCTCAGTGAAAAACTAGGTTCATCACAGGGAAGAAAAGGAAATGATCCAGAATTCTTACCTTTGTGTTTTACACAAGGGTTCCTAATGAAAAGACTACATTTCAACGGAGAAGATCAAGTCACGATGTCTCTATTGCTGAAGAGCCTGCTAACTTGATAACTAAATTCGCAATTTAAGAATAGTAATGTGGACAGATTATTAGAGGGGTTCTTGTATCTATAGAATGATGAGTCACTAATTACAGGAAAAAAAGGAGAGAAGATTTGATATAGAACAGTAAGCTTGAAAACATTGTCACAAAGTATTACAGCAGAAATTCTTTGTTCTTTGTCATCACTATGATACTTCAATGAGAGTGAGGATGTGGAGGTTACTAGTACTTTGAGGAGGATAGATTTGGGTTCTAGTTGCTTTGAAATGTTACATTGAAAATTCTGTATACACCTTAACACTCAACATAGTGTTAGCTACGGAGATAGCTATTACGAGGGGGCATAGTTTTAAAGTGAGTGGAGGAAGATATAGGGGAGACGTCAGTGGTAGGTTCTTTACTCAGAGAGTGGTCAGAAGGGGGATGCATTGCCGGAGAGGGTAGTGGAGTCGGTGTCATTAGAGGCATTTAAGCGACTATTAGATAGGCATATGGATGATAGTTTAAGGTAGGGGTGGAGGTCAGATAGACTTTAGGGTTAGGGTAAAAGTTCAGCATAACATCATGGGCCGAAGGGCCTGTACTGTGCTGTACTGTTCTATGTTCTATGTTCTATAGTGAATGTCGGTGCCCCCTTCTTAACCATACACAAACATCATTTTATGGTCTTTACTTTTCAGATTCAGAAAATCTCGGGCAGAGGATAGACAAACATCCAAGATAGAAAATGAAACTTGCAGTCAGATGCATGAAAAGACGCAGGATGGTCAGAACAACAATGTGCTTGAGCCTTTCTACACTTCAGTTCCTAGCTAGTCTACCAAAACTAATCTGACCTTCTGAGGACTTTAATACTCTGCATTACAATGACATTATTTTTGTGCATGCCTTGTAGTTTAATCACCTCTCCCCACTGGAAAACAGCTTGGGTGACTAGCTTCCCAGCAGAGAGAAAAAAAAACTTTTCTTTTCATAGGCTAATATGATGGAGTGGAAAGGGACATGTTGGCTGGCAGAAGGACAATCATCTTACAGAGAGAAGAGACAAAATATATCTTGAAGCTATCCTGGTGTCTAACTACTTTGAAGTTAATTTTCACACTGATTCCTTTAAACCCATTAAGAATGTTGCAGTATCCACCCTAAGCCTTTGAGAATAACTAACTTTTATGCCTTGTATTTTAAGAACGTGTGCATTTTTAAAACATGATAATTTCACTGACAAGATTCATACCCACAAGAAGATTATTTTCTAGTACTTATTCCCCTTGACATTCAGAACTAAGTACATTTGGCTTGATAGAAATGTTTCACGGTCATTTGGACTTTACAGAAGTTTTATGAACTGAGATTGAGATTTTATTTCTGCGCGATTAATTCTACATTGTTAGTGGTGCAGTTAATGTTGGCAAAGTAAGAGATTATGTGATTAAATTGAAAAATGTACATTTTTGTTAGCAATAAATACTAGGCAAAGTTTATATTCTGCCTTGCCTTATTGTAAATTTAATTTTCAACATTAATAGCCAGCTCCTTATTCTTTATTATCTTAAATAATTTATATCTCTCCAGTGATTTTTTTTTTTAATTTGAGTTTGTATGTGTTGAAAGAAATGTAAATATGGTGTTAACATTAAGTTTAAAGATTACAATTTACACCTGATATTAGCTATTATTTGCCAATAGACCAAGAATCTCATGGTGAGGAAAGACATTATCAAAAGAGGACTAGTTTTTAAATATTAAAGTATTGAATTTGTGACAGGAAAATTTATTGCATGTTATGTTATTTTTGCTCCTTGTTTTATTACATTTGTGGTAAAAGCAAATTGACAGCATTTAAGTAAAAGAGCTCAATAGGGTGCATTAGAGCTCATGAGGCAAGATTTAATGGATCCAATGGCTGTCTCACCCAGCAATTGGAGAATTAGTGTGGAACCTTGCCAGTACCATTAGCAGCAGTGACAGCCACGAGAGGCCCAGGATTAATGCAGGATTTCAGGCCAAAGGTGAGCAAGAGAAGGATGGTGGTCACAGGAAGGGGGAGGTCAGATTCAACAGAAGGGAAGTGGTTATCAGTGGCCTCCTCCTGATACTGGGTGGCTCGATCAGACACTGAGTACCTGATAACGAAAGCACCCTTTCTGGAAGGCTCCTGGCAAAACCGACAGGATTTGGTCGGCGAGCATTGGGATCAACAGGAAAGCCGTGTAACTCTGAGTTAATTCTTGAGCCACCACTAATTTGTGGTAACTTAAGGGTTAACTGCCAATTGGCTTGTTAATGAGCCTAATTGACACCCTACTGCTGATGGGCAGGTTCCCCTTATCAAGTACCTCCTAACCAACTTAATTGGCACAGTTTTCCTGATACTAGGTATCCATACTGGTACTCCTGCCTAATTCTCCTCCCCTTCACCCATCATCATGTCTGCTCCAATGGGATCCACTAAATTCCACTCCTGATTTTTGTTGTAGCCTGTAAATAGGAGACGTACTCACAAATTGCCACTTAAGTTCTAGACAATGACAAAAATCAATGCGTTGCAGATCAAGTCATTGCTCAAGTCATTATGAACACTGGGGTTTGAACAGTAGTTTTCTCCTGTGACCAGCTGTTAAATTATTTCTAAGATCAGCAATGATAATTTTAAAAACTTTCGAGGGAGTTGCTGAAAAAGTGATATGGTTTTTCCAAATGTGACAAACTAAAATGGAAGATTATTTTAGTGCAAACATTAACTGGTGATTGAATAACAGTTATTGTTTTTTGATAACTGCTTCAGTTTCTGTTGTGTAGCATTTTGGTCGGTACTTCCATACTTGAATAACTGCTATTATCTGACTCTTATTGAAAAGCAGTGGTGCCTTGAATTAGATTTAGCAGTAACCCACAATCTAGTCAGAAAGTAGCACTGTCACATGATAAAGGAATAACTTCACAATTGAGTTCATATAACAACGTCATTAATTATTGGAGGGTACTAGATGACAATTATATTAAACCAAAACAGAAAATGTTGGAGAAACTCAGTAGGTCTGCGGAAAGAGACAAAGAGGGGACTTGAAATATTAACTGTGGTTCTCTCTTCAAATATACAGCCAGACCTACTGAGTTTCTCCAGCATCCACTGTTTCAGATTTCCAGCATCTGCAATATTTTGCTTTCATTCGAAAAAAGAACTAAAACTGAGTACAGCTTAAATATTTTCCAAAACTCAAACAGATTAGCTTTGCTCAAAATCCAAATCTACCGTTCTGAATAAGGCTAAGCACAAAAATAAATAATTTTTAAAAAACGAATGAGCTGCAATTGGTTTAATGAACTTAGCCTCTCCTGCCAATTTGTTAATCTTTTCCAAATCCAGAGTAACTGGTTTCCTCTTCTGATCTTTGAGCAGTTCTCCTGCACCGAGTCTTAATCTGACCCCTGATTACCTGTCCCCAAGTCTTTTGGATCTCCATCTCTGGATCCACATACCAATGCTACCATATTACTCAACTTCTGCCACAGTCTCTAATGCTATGACAGTTTCATTATAACAAGGCCCAAGACCCAACATTTGCAAGCCTCAGGCCTCATTAATCAGCTGCTTCAGTGTATCCTCCATTCACACAAATGTGGACATGACAGAATTTCTACACCAACATGTAGAACACAGTTTTGGTGTTCTATATTTTTTGCACCATGAAATAGTTCAGGGTGACCTCTCTCAAAAACACTACCAGCTGAAGGTCCCTCTGGGGAAAAAAAAACAGAAGTGGCCAGATTTCTGCGAAGAAATTTAATGATGTATATTTAATTCAAAATAACATCTGAACCAAAGATCAAATTCAAGTTATAATAATCCACACTGCAGAAATTCTGAACAGTGTATCCCTTGCTCATTGAGCAACTTGCTCCTGCAGTCAACCTATAATTCAAAACCACTTCCAGGATGGAAAATCAACACTGTAACAAATCGGGTTACACTAAATATTGAATTGTTACCTTGCACCAGTATTTATCAGGAAGTAAACAGGTAGACATGACATTAGATGAAGAGACCAAATTAAAAAGGGCAGAATTTTGGAGACCTTCCCACTCACTGGCACGTTTGGAAGATGTGGTGAGGGAGTGGGAGGAGTTCTTCAAAACTCCCCCCGTGGTATTCCCATTGTTCTCCTACCCATCACCAAGCTGTCTAAAATTCTTCATTGGACAGGTGAGGCATCCAGCCATCTCTGTTCCAACTGAGGACTTCTATCAGTCAGAGATAGTAGGAACTGCAGATGCTGGAGAATCTGAGATAACAAGGTGTAGAGCTGGATGAACACAGCAGGCCGAGCAGCATCAGAGGAGCAGGAAAGCTGACGTTTCGGGTCTAGACCCTTCTTCAGAAATGGGGGAGGGGAAGGGGATTCTGAAATAAATAGGGAGAGGGGAGAGGCGAATAGAAGATGGATAGAGGAGAAGATAGGTGGAGAGGAGACAGATAGGTCAAAGAGGCGGGGTTGGAGCCAGTAAAGGTGAGTGTAGGTGGGGAGTTAGGGAGGGGATAGGTCGGTCCAGGGAGGACGGACAGGTCAAGGAGGCGGGATGAGGTTAGGAGGTAGGAGATGGGGGTGGGGCTTGAGGTGGGAGGAGGGGATAGGTGGAAGGAAGGACAGGTTAGGGAGGCGGGGACAAGCTGGGCTGGTTTTGGGATGCGGTAGGGGAAGGGGAGATTTTGAAGCT
>NC_063332.1:161260308-161279162 GCF_021869965.1 Rhincodon typus | reverse complement strand
GGGCTGGTTTTGGGATGCGGTCGGGGGAGGGGAGATTTTGAAGCTTATGAAGTCTACATTGATACCATTGGGCTGCAGGGTTCCCAAGCGAAATATGAGATGCTGTTCCTGCAGCCTTCGAGTGGCATCATTGTGGCACTGCAGGAGGCCCAGGACGGACATGTCGTCCAAGGAATGGGAGGGGGAGTCGAAATGGTTCACGACTGGGAGGTGCAGTTGTTTGTTGCGAGCCGAGCGTAGGTGTTCCGCAAAGCGGTCCCCAAGCCTCCGCTTGGTTTCCCCGATGTAGAGGAGGCCACAACAGGAACAGCGGATACAGGATACCACATTAGCAGATGTGCAGGTGAACATCTGTTTGATGTGGAAGGTCTTCTTAGGGCCTGGGATGGGGGTGAGGGGGGAGGTGTAGGGGCAGGTGTAGCACTTGCTGCGGTTGCATGGAAAAGTGCCGGGAGTGGTGGGGCTGGTGGGGAGCGTGGAGCGGACAAGGGAGTCACGCAGAGAGTCGTCCCTTCGGAAAGCAGACAAGGATGGGGAGGGAAAAATGCCTTTGGTAGTGGGGTCAGATTGCAGATGGCGGAAGTGTTGGAGGATGATGCGTTGGATCCGGAGGTTGGTGGGGTGGTGAGTAAGGACGAGGGGGATTCTGTTTTGGTTGTTATTGCGGGGTGTGAGGGATGAGTTGCGGGAAATGTGAGAGACACAGTCAAGGGCATTTTCGACCACTGTGGAGGGGAAGTTGCGGTCCTTGAGAAATGAGGACATCTGGGATGTCCGGGAGTGGAATGCCTCATCTCGGGGGCGGAGGTGAAGGAATTGGGAATGGGGGATGGCCTTTTTGCAGAAAAGTGGGTGAGAGGAGGTGTATTCTAGGCAGCTGTGGGAGTCGGTAGGCTTGAAATGGATATCGGTTTCCAGGTGGATGCCAGAGATGGAGACAGAGAGGTATCAGAGATGGTCCAGGTGAACTTAAGGTTGGGGTGAAGGTGTTAGTGAAGTGAATGAACTGTTCAAGCTCCTCGTGGGAGCACGAGGTGGTGCCAATACAGTCATCGATGTAACGGAGGAAGAGGTGGGGGATAGGGCCAGTGTAGCTTTGAAAGAGGAATGTTCCACGTAACCTACAAAGAGACAGGCATAGCTTGGGCCCATGCGGGTACCCTTGGCCACCCCCTTTGTTTGTAGGAAGTGGGAGAAATTGAAGGAGAAGTTGTTAAGGGTGAGGACGAGTTCAGCTAGGCGGATGAGGGTGTTAGTGGAGGGGGACTGGTCGGGCCTGCGGGACAGGAAGAAGTGGAGGGCCTTTAGGCCATATGCATGGGGAATGCAAGTGTGTAGGGACTGGATGTCCATGGTAAAGATGAGGTGTTGGGGTCCAGGGAATCAGAAGTTTTGGAGGAGATGGAGGGTGTAGGTGGTGTCACAGACGTAGGTGGGGAGTTCCTGGACCAAGGGGGAGAAAATGGAGTCGAGATAAGTGGAGATGAGTTCGGTGGGACAGGAGCGGGCAGAGATAATGGGTCGACCAGGGCAGTCAGGTTTGTGGATTTTGGGAAGGAGATAGAAACGGGCAGTGCAGGGTTGGGGAACGATGAGGTTAGAGACTGTGGGTGGGAGATCACCTGAAGTGATGAGGTTGTGAATGGTCTGGGAGATGATGGTTTGGTGGTCGGGGGTGGGATTCAGGGTTGCTCCCCATCCAGTGGGAAAGGTCAGGTACAAGACTGGCAGGTTTGGGCCTAAGGGGTAGGGGGTGTTGTATCTCCCTTGCAGGGGGTTCCCTCCCTCTTTGACCACTCCATCAAGAAGCCCCACTCCTTCACCCACTCACCTCTCCACGATGCTGCCAGATACCCTGCACTTACCAATGTAGTCCCGGTCCTGGCCACGGTCACCTCCGGATTGCTTGGACTATGTAGCTGCCAGGCAATCAAATTGTTCGTCAGCTCTCTGAGGTGGGACTTCCGCCTGAGTGAAGGGTGTAAGTATCACGTCCAACCATTTAACACTCCTCGAAATATTCAGTGACTGGGATAGGTTGTGTGATTAGGCTGGAAACCCCGCCATCTGAAAGATACTGGCCAGAATGACATTTCAGATAGCAAGATGGAAATAATTGATAAACTATTCAAGCACGGTGGCTCAGTGTTTAGCACTGCTGCCTCACAGCGCCAGGGACCTGGGTTCAATTCCACCCTCGGGGAACTGTCTGTGTTGAGATTGTACATTCTCCCTGTGTCTGCGTGGGTTTCCTCCAGGTGCTCTGGTTTCCTCCCACAGTCCAAAAGATGTGCAGGTTAAGTGAATTGTCATGTTAAATTGCCCATAGTGTTCAGGGATGTGTAGATTAGGTGGGTTATAGGGGGATGGGTCTACGTGGAATTCTCTGTGGGTCAGGGTGGACTTATTGAGCCGAAGGGCCTATTTCCACACTGTAGGGATTCCATGATTCGCTGGACGAAAAGCTTCTTCTTCCACATGCATTGCATCCGTATGAAAAGATGTTAGAGCAGGAGATAGCAGCAGTACAATTGCACACATTTATTCTGAAAACGTGGTCCAGGGTAATGTGGCAAATGCTACCCATTTAGATTTTCAAAAGGCCTTCTGTAAGGTATCACTTTGAAAATTCACGATTATAGTTTGCATCAAGTAATAAGTAACAGAATGGATAGCAAGTTGGCTATAAAATAGAAACTGGAAAGTATGGGTTAGCTTTGACAAAAGGTGGGAAGTGGTGTTCCTCAATGATCAATACTCCGATTCCTTTATTCAGAATTTACATGAACAAGTTTGGTCTTGGGAATCAGAAGTATTGTGCTAAACTATATAGGACCCATTCCCGGGCAAGCCTGCCTAGGAAAAGAATATTTGCCTAGAGGTGCAGTTTCTTCATCTCAAGGAAGGGAAGTCCCACCAAAGAGAGTTTCTGATCAATCAGATGTTGTCAGCTGTTAAGTGCTAATGGTGCCATTGTGAACAATGGTCACTGCCTGGACTGCACTTGGGGCTTGCAGAGGATTCAGTGATGGATTGTAAATTTGTAAATGTTTCTGGGTTGGGAAGGGGATCTGGTGAAGGGGTAGGCGCCTAGGGTTTAACTGGCCATGTGGGGATGGGAGGGAGTTGAAATTTTGGATGAAAGGAGTCTCTAAATGGGCCCAGATAGGCAGTTCAGAAGGGATCTTCCTCCCACCACCAGTAAATTTACTGGGCTGGTCAATCAGTGTGGGCCTGTCTTGCTGCTGGCTTGCTTATTGTGTTGGAACAACTCCCCTTATGTGGCTAATACTTGCCCACTTAAGGACCTCAAGTTTGAGTGTGAGTTTGAGTTTGATTTATTGTTGTCGTATGTACTGAGATACAGTGAAAAGTGTTGTTTTGTATGCTATAGAGGCAGATCATACCATGCAAAGTGAATCAGGGTAGCAGAATACAGTGTTACAGCTGCAAAGAAGGTGCAGAGAGAGAAATCAGGATTAACATTTAAGAAGTCTGTTCAAAAGTCTGATGTCAGCAGGGAAGAAGCTATTCTTGAATCTGTTCATACATGTATTGAAACTTGTATCTTTTGCCCAATGGAAGAGGGTAGAAGAGAGTATAACCGGGGTGTTAGTTACCTTTCCCAAGGAAACAGGAAGTGTGGATGGTGTCAAAATTGAGCTGGGGACAAGGATGCACCAGTAGACTGTGGACAGGTTGCCCATTGGATTTAACATGCTACCCCACACAGCTTTCAAACACAGGCAGTGTTAAATCCAGCCTTTAATTTCCTGATTTCTAACCAAAACCAAATTATGAAAAATAGCAAATACTGAGGAAGAATGGACAATTTTACAAGAGGACATGATCAAATGGCAGATTGGATGTGTAATTAATTGATTTTGATACAGATTGGATGCAGGGAATTCCTTGCTGACCTTGGTAAGATTATCAATCATTTTACATCTAAATAAAGTTGGATTTCTCCCCCAGGAATTATTACAGCTCTGAGCTGTCAATCTTTTAAAGCCTAATTACAAAGAAAAATTCAATATAGAAAAAAATGAGGTGGTGCATTTTCAGAAGAAAAATAAGAAAACTACGTGAATCTTAATGGGATGCACCTATACAAATCATGAGAAGTACCAACAGTACTGAATGAATTCATAAAACACCAAATCAAACACTGGGGTTAATTTCTGAAGCAAAACACAAAAAAGTTACGTTGAACACAAATCAAATCTTGATTAGACCACAGTTGAAGTACTGCATGCATTTATAGTCTCTGTGTTACAAGGGAAATATTAAGGGTCTTTTGGTGCATTGCTCGTATCTATACCTCTGGGTTCAGGTTCCACCTGCTCCAGAAGTGTGTTATAACACAACTGAACAGGTTGAATAAAATATCTACAAAAGGGATGTGGAGGAAACAAAACACAGAAGCATTTTACCAAAACCAAAAGGATTTACTCATCAGGAATGTTAATAAGCTGAAGCTCTTTTCTCCAGAAATCAAAAATCTAGGGGGTGATCTGTGGAACTTGCTATCAAAAGGAGTGGTTGAGGCTAATTTGATTTCAGAGGAGGGTAACAGCAAATGATAGGAATGGAAGGGTATGCTGATGGAAATAGCTGAAGATGTGTGGGAGGAAGTTCATGTGGAGCATTAATGCCAGCAGAGGCTGGTTGGGACCAAATGGCCTGTTTTTGTGCTTTAGGCTCTATGTTATACACTGTAAAAATGCCTTTGGAAATCCTGTTACCTTGTCAATGTGTGTGCTTCCTTAAATGTAGTAGCTGTTGTGTTCGATGTCAAGTCTATACAATAAAGTGGAATGTTGCACATAGTCTGATGACATTTTCTTCAGAACTACAATATCAGGAATAAAACTTATGGTTCAACTTGTTTTTGGGTTGGGCCATGCCGCATCACAGCAACAGCAACATCAACTGCCAGCTGAGCATTTGTAAAACCAGTCAAACAAACCCACCAGGATCACACAACCTTTTGTAGCCTTAGTATCACTGCCAAAAACAACAGGCACCTTGTGAATATAAATGAGGGTCTAACTGTGTCTGATCAAGGACTCTTTGCCAAATTGAAGGGAAACTGATGGAGTATGTTAATTTTTAAGCTCTGGACACTACCTTGCATGTACAATCAGCACAATCCCTATTTCAGCTGCAAGTCCACGGTGACTAAGAACTGCCAGGTTCAATATAGCAGCAGCTGAACTTTAGACACAGATCAGATGCTGGGAATTCCTGGCTAACCTCAATAAGATTATCAATCATTTTACATCCAAATGACATTGGATTCTTCCTGCAGGAAGTAAACAGCTTTAAGCTATCAATCTTTGGAAGCCTAATTACAACATGCACAGCATTATTGTGACCTCCCTCACTGTATGTGACACAGTTACACAAGTCAACTTTAATCAATATTGTCCTGATCTCATTTGATCATCGCAAAACATTATTAAATATGGTAATACAAAATAGCCAAATGAAAAAAAAATTTCTTCTGTGCAAAGTGGAGCAAAACAATGATCATCTTTATTAACACCTTTTATGATTTCATTACAGAAGAAATGTTTCCTCAATTACAAAAGCTACCACATGATAAAGATAATAACTTTAAAAAACAAACCAGCATTGAATGCAATTATTTTTCCTGAATTAGAAATCGGTGTACTTTTCCACCTTTAAAGTGATGACTGCTATCCTACTTTTTGTTAGACCAGAAAATTTCAATTTCCCCTAATGCATTTTGAAGCTTATCTTGCTTTTACACTTTAGGCTCCCACATATATGGCTGGACTTGCTCTAAATGGGTGAGAAACAGGTCAAGACAGATTCCAGGACCCAAACCCCTCTTGGGAAGAAACCATCACTCATTGGAATTTTTACTAAAGTCTCTTGAAGGAGAGATGTACTGTGTAAAGATGGCAAATGGACTCTCAAAGCTGGAAGGCCACGTTTGTAGGGCCACCAGATTGAGGGCGGCAGCAGACTGTGCTGGAACATAAGAGAGAGAAAGGTGCTTTGAAATAGAGGCATTATCTCAACACGCTTCTTTTTCCCAAAACTAATTAATCACTCTTGCATCTGGGCCATTGAAGGGGGAATGGGGAAGGAGGTTGGAGAATCTCTTCCATCGACAGCCAGTTGCTGCTCACATACCCAGACAGGCCAGGAGGCCTTTGAGCCTGCCTGGAGAGCTAGTCCCCCAGTCTGCCACTAAGAGCCCACTTCCTTTCACCGAAACTGGCCACTGTCTTCATGGCAAACTAGGGACCAACAGGAAAATTCCAGTCAGCATCCTTTAATTGCAATTAACTGGACTCTTAAACAGCCTGACTGGCAACTTGTCCTAAAACTCCCTCCACAAAAATGGCCAGTGATGAGAAACCAGCACTCTGCCCAGTGCTAGCAATTTTAGGGCTGGTATACCTCCAACCGTGCTCCTAGCATATTGCAAAAGTCCTGCTCCTAGTCTGCAAATTAAGTTGGTATGTTTGTAAACTGTTTCCCCGCACCTACAAATGATTCAATTGGCACTGGATAATGGCCTTCCAGAAACCCTCTGCTGCTGTCTGAACAAGTACGGTGCCTGTCATTACACGGCACAAAGCATATCGTGGTGACAGCAAGTAGGAACTAGGCATGGTGGCTCAGTGGTTAGCACCGCTGCCTCACAGCGCCAGGGACCCGGGTTCGATTCCACCCTCAGGCGACTGTCTGTGTGGAGTTTGCACATTCTCCCCGTGTCTGCTTGTGTTTCCTCCGGGTGCTCTGGTTTCCTCCCACAGTCCAAAGATATGCAAGCTTGGTGGATTGGCCATGCTAAATTGCCTGTAGTGTTCAGGAATGTGTAAATTAGGTGGGTTATAGGGGGATGAGTCTGGGTGGGATGCTCTGAGGGTTGGTGTGGACTTGTTGGGCCGAATGGCCTGTTTCTACACTGTAGGGATTCTAAAGCTAAGCTAGTGAGTTGCTGTGAGCAGACGCTATTACTGAAAAGGGGACTGCAGCATGGCAACTGTCAAAAGTTATCCATCAATTCGTCCAAATCCAGAACCTAAGTTACAATAGCAACCAAGACTAAAACGTCATAACCAAATCTAAAATCTACAAATCTGTAAAGAAGTGCATTAAGTACTTGGCCTCTACGTCTTTTAAAAAAAGCAGTTTACAAGAGGCTCAATCCGAGATTTTAAACAGGCAGGTTAAAAAGTACTGAAAAGACAGTTCCTACAAACCAACTCTACAGCAAAATACAGCTTAAAACAATAGAAAAAGATTTTTTTTATATACTAAAAAGGCATGACCTGTGAACAGAGAAACCAAAGAACTGCGGATGCTGGAAATCAGAAACAAAATGAAATCGCTCAAAAAACCCAGTAGGTCCGGCAGTATCCATGGAGACAAAGCAGGGTTAATGTTTCGAATCCAGTGACACTTCTTCAGAACCTATGAACAGATGTTGGTCAATTACATCATTATCTTTTCACCAAACAGTGCAACAATAAAAGAAAAAGGCTCATGTGATGTCGTCATTACTTTTTTCTTTGGTGCAAATACCACCAACAGACACAAGCCAGATCCTTTAAAAAGGCAGCAATTTGTTAACATAAAGGAGACAAGAGAAAAAAAAATGTAATACAGATTCTTATACTGACATTATGATTGAGCATAAAGCTACACAGGAAGATGGAAGGCAAATATTAAACAATGAAACTGGCAATCCATTGACATGCTGTCAGAACTTCATTTGTTTAAAGAAAGACTCAATCTTTATGGTTTATCAGATAACTGATGAAGAGTGAAAAGTTATCTAACTTCTTTCTGCTCAGTGTGCTGAATGGTTAAGAAGAATAACATCCTCATGCATTTCTGATGATGGCTGATAAAATCCTGAAAGAAAATTCAGAGATCAATTTAAAATTCAAGTCAACTTCAGAATGCATAGGCTTGAATTCACATCATGTCGACAATAAGAAGGTGAAACCATAAATGAATTTGTAAGCAGGTGTCAACACAAAGGTACACAATATGATTTCATTGAAGCTAACTTATGGAACTGGTCATTGCCTATTAGAAAAACACTTCTGGACAAGTTTGAAGAACTTACAGAAGGCCAACAGCATCTGTAGGGGCTTGACTCTGCAACAACTGCTGTAGTAGTCAATAAGTTCCATTGGAAGATCCAAATCTTGAAGGAGGTGTGGCTTGACTCAATCCCTCCATGTCAGTGATCAGCATTTCACGACACACGCAAGCTATATTGGGCTAAAATGTCTAATCTTTCAACAAAACCTAAAATGTAACTCAATGCTCCCAGCAGCATGTGAAGAACAGCCAGGCAAGGAACAATTCCAAAGAAGCTTTAAAAGTTTCAATCATGGCATGAAGTCCAAGAGGTAGCTTAGTTATACAGCTTGCAGGCTCCAGTCATTTTCACATATCAAATGTATGTCATCAGAAAAAGCTGAATTATTTAACCTCTAATCAGATGATAAACCCCAAAAGGAATGGATAGCATTGTTATGGACCAGACCAGACCCCCTTAAAATATTTTAAGAAGGTAGCCTAGATCCTAACATTTTATTATTTTCAAGGTAGATGTGAAATGCTGTGTTCTAGATGCAATGCGACAAACTACTCAACGTTACGCACAACACAAATTATTTAAATACTATAGTTAATATACAAACAAAAGAAAGAGGAATTTAGAATAAAAAATATTGGAAAACTTAACTGAACAATAGATACCGTACCCATTACCTACTCTTCCAATATAGCAACATCCCATAAACACACCCCTTGGCAAAAAGGCAAATTCAGACACAGAATCTCACATGCAGTTCTCCAATCCAGGAGGAACAAAAAAGAGTAAACTCAGAGAAAGTAGCAGCTAGCAGATATTCACTGAAGCTCCCACCTCTTTTGAGACCCCAAAGGCTTCTGTTTAAAACTAAACCTAAAAACTAGAAAGCCTGATCTGAGAGAGTTGCTACAGCCAGGCTGCTTCCATTGTTCCAACTTGTTAAAAAAAAAACCCCAAGGCCTCACAAATTGTTTATTTTCTTAGCTCTGCACCTCTGCCTTACAATCTCTCTTCAAAAAAAACAAAATAATCTCTTAAAGTGACAGCATCTTCACAGTAAGCAAAAATCTATACTGAGTGCAAACATTACTCCTTTATGTATCTTACACGAGATGTACTAGGAAGCCGGCACAATGTGGTGTAGTCCACAGAAGATAATTTTATTGTCTTTTTAAATTTTATTTAATAGCATTGACATTATTGATCTTAAATGATGATATAGATTCTCAAGATGGGCACGTGAAACCTTTCACACGGATGAAACAGATGGACTTTCTATCATTGGTCTATCAGCATGCACAAATCTACATATTATTACAATCCCTGAGGTGATAAATCCATCAGTTCCAACACCAAAGATTCCAGACCACAAATCTAGCTATGACCTGACTAGCATTTATCCAGATAGTCACACTGTTATCAGCAATTTTAAAGGTGATGCAGTCTTACATCTAGGTTGATGTTCAGGCTAGCATCAATCCACCTCATTCGTGCACATTTACATTCAAGATAAACTCAAACTGGGATTAGGTCCCATGGCATAAAATATCATTTCACAAATTGAATATCGTACTGACTAGTGCGGCTCCATGAAGTGTGTTTTGAAGAAAGATGGCATTATAGGTTTCTGTTTAAATCTAAGGTGACTAAACGTTGCACCAAAAAGATTTTTACCCTGGCAGAGATCAATCCTGGTGTTCAAGTGCAAAGCATTTTTCCAAGCTTGATGCTAAGAGTGGATTTTGGCCCATTCACATTTTCACAGTCACATGAACTGATGACTTTTAGAACACCTTTTGGTAAATACTGCTCCATAGATTACCATCTGGGTTATCCATCAGGAAAGGCATATTTAGGCAGGAGGCACTGATGTAGTGGTAATGTCATTGGATTTGTAATCCAAAATCCAGGCAAATGTTCTGGGAACATGGGTTTGCATCCAACCATGGCAGATGGTAGAATTGGTGCCTTTCAGACTGATGACCAAGCTCACCAGAAAAGGCTTCAGTGTTACTTTATTACCAGATGATGCCATTACATTTGCTTTTAAAGGTCCTTATGACAGCTCAGGCTAACTACTTCAATGTTGAAAGAGAGATTCCTTCAGGTTACAATAGTTTTATCCATATTGATTTGGTAAACATTCCTTTGTTCTTAATTATCACAACCATTAGAAATGACTGTTGAAAACCTCACACAAATGAACCTTCACAAAAACACCTATTTATGAAAATCATTCTGTGATTCAGAAGGACAATACAAGCTAGGTTCCCAAATAGACATCTCTGATGCTCTTAGCTGACTTACAAACCCCACTAAGAACCAGGATATCCCTCGAGACCTCCAAAAAGTATGATTGAAGATAGTCGCCACATCCATTGCATTTTATGCATTCTGGTCACAGAATGGCAGATGGTGGGCAGTTGTAACAGCTCAAAAAAGATCATCCTCAGTGGGTGACCTGAACATATCCAACACGCCCCTGAGAAACGGTGGTCTTTCTGGTCATTCAGAAACAAACAAGGACTCTTCAAGAGTGCAACCTTCAAAAGTTACAATTGGAAACCCTACAAGCTCTACATCAAGACATGCTAAACCATGAACACATAGGGTCATATGATAGCAGAACAAAACCAAGAAGTCACCACATTCATCCATATATTGACCCGGCATTAATAAGGGCATCGATCACAAGTCGTCATGTAAAATATGTCAATTCCATCAACATCTAGAATCAAGAGAACTTCTCCTTCCAAAAGATTAGTTCTGAGTTCTGATGCAGATGTCATTGATATTTTCCATGTCCACATTCACGACAACATGCTATTTGACCAAATTCCCTTTTTGACAAATTAATGGTAACACGAGCGCAATGGTTGTTGACCCATTAATCGCCACGTTCAATACATTCACATACCTCAACAAATTGTGCCTGACAATGGTCTACAATTGACTAATGCACCCTTCCAAGATGTGCAGGAAATGGAGTGTGCAATAAGTTACCTTTTCTCCTCAGATACCTCAGTCCAACAGTATTGCAGAACATAGTATTTAGACTGTAAAATCCATGATCATATGTAACGTGACTTGCCAAGATTTTGGATACCTATGTTGTCTATATTCTACTCCTGGAGACAATGGTTTATCCTCACTGCAGCTCTCATGTTTAGAAGACAAACCCACCCAGTTCTTCCCTCCCTCAATCTCACCATCCAACTAGTGTACAAGATACATTGTTGGAAAGGAGGGAGAAGATGCTACAAAAGCACGACCAATGAGCATGCAGATAGCTATCCCAACTTAAACCAGGTGAAAACAATTGAGTTCAAGACTTTCACACAAATATATAGATTCAGGTCATTGTTTGAAGCCTAGAATGTACACCACGGCAATGAGGAACGGTCAAATCCTGTGAAAAAATAGGTGATATATTTGAACTGCATTTCATTAACCACCCATCCCACAGAATGACAACTCGGACACTGAAGATAAAATACCCGACAGCAACCACGAATCTATCACCAATGATTTACATTCCATCCACAATGACGGTCAGCACACCACAGAGGGAACCGACACAGTCATGTCATGATAACAGTAGGAAAACTTGATCCAGTCCGGTCATACATCCACTATTGTGTTATCTGAATGTGTAAAGACGATATCTCTGTGCGCGCCATTGTGCATGCTATCAGAAAACAGTGCCAATTTGTTAAAGCGAAAAGGAAGATGTTGTATTATGGTTCCAATCTATCCAGGCACTATACTGATAAGACAGTTATGTGACATTATGACATTCTGGTATAAACGTATCTGCCTCACCTTTAGTCACCCTCTCTGTGTAACGTCTTCAGTCAGTTATCTGTATGATAAGTACCGTAACATTAGTAAGTACAGAACTCAGTCTAAGTCTGTGATATTGCAGCTGTGTAAATAGTTCATGTTGTAAATAATCTTCAAGATATGTCTCAAAAAGAACCACACTCTCTGTGGTATACCTTAAATGGTCTAATATATAGAAAATCTCCCTCATGAAGGAGAGATACGTTTAACTTAGGTGAATGAGTATTACAAGCGTAAACCTCCAAACTAAACATTATGGCTTCACGTTAGTTTTATAAAAATTAGTATCCTATCACAATATTTCTTTATTTATGTCAGGAAGAAGTTGGTATCCTGTAAGCCAATTAAAATCCTCTTGACTAGCCAACATATTGAGAAAAGGTCAGTTGTTCCAAGGAGGGTATCTTTAGTCGTATGGATAATTGGCTTCCATTTTAGTAAAGAGACACATAACCACATCTTCACATCCACTGCCCAAATATTATACAAAATGTGCAGGCCCCTTTTGTGCTGGGTTGGAGATAGCTTTGTCCCTCTACCATGCTTGGAAATGAAAAGGTGCTCCTTACTTGTTGAATGAGAACTTGTGTTATTCAAACAGACATTTGAGAAAATGTAGGCATTGAAAGCCTATCACACTCATAGGAGAGACTTAGGTTCTGGTTATTAAATCCTCTTCATAGTACCTATATTATTTGTATATTTTCCAACATCACAACTAGGTTTAATAGTCTATGAAAAACTCAGTTCCAGCTGAAAGATAAGCCACACATGGCTGTAAAAAGCTCCAACTGCATTGATATTTTTGGCACTACACATTGTATCATGTCATTGACATTCTTGCAACACATTAAAATTATTCTATTAACATTCTTGGCATCTCATATGAACTGAAGTTGGTGGAATCTTGCTGCTTGAATCAAGACTTGGTTGTAGCAGGAATATCATTTCGAGCTTTATGAACACTTGCTAACATTCCTACATGATCCCTCATGTACAATTATTATTCACAGTCTCACTTTGTTGATACCACAAAGTCTAATGCCTCTAAATTGAATTCGTTTGTATGAAGCAGCTTTTACTATCTTACACAAGTCTGAGATGTTAAGGTTCCAATAAAATAATCTCTCCATGATCGCGCACAAACCAAATGTACAATTCAATAAATTATCCCAGCTAATTCTCTAAAGTAGGCTAAGTATTTCACTCGAGTATTGCTGATGGAGAGATGCTGACAAAGTACTGTCTTGCATTCATCAAGACAGAAGTGTAAGAATATTAAGGGGAACAACAATTTGTACTTCAAAAGAGGCTGTTAATTGGCTGACAATTAGATTCTAATTGGAAGAGGTGTTGTTATGGACTATGCACCAGGGAACAGTTAAGTGCTAAGTTTTACCTTAAATTCAAAATAGGCAAGTTGACTGTGCTTGGTCTAGACGTTGTCCTTAGGTATCCTCCAGGAAATGCCTGTCCAGTGTTATTCAGTTAACAAAGATGCATTGTGTGGACTTTAACTTGCTGTTTGCAAAGGGCAGAGGCCTGCATGTGAATATGTATACCTTCCAGCTTGTGAAACTTTACACATTTGGAACTTGGGGATAGGAACAGGACTGGGCCTCAAGCCTGTTCCGTTATTTAACATGATCATGGCTGATCTTATCCTGGTCTCAACTCCACTTTTCTGCCTGCTCCCCATAGGGCTATATCTTGCTTTTCATCAGAAACATATTTGTTTCTTTATTGAATCTGTTGATTGATTCTGCCTCCACTGCACCCTGGGGCAGTGAGTTCCACAGATTCACGACCCTCTGAGAGAAGTGGGGGTTTGGCAAGTGTTCAATCACAGAATTTTACCTAACATTGACCTGAATTTTCTAAGTTCAGTCTGTGTATCATGTGTGTATTTCCAACTCAACTAAAATTTCATCATTAGCCTTTAGTGAAGTTTTCAGCCAAACGTTTGGGTTGGGAACTTTCCCAACCAAAGCGACATGGATGGGTCCAGGAATCCTCCCAGTCAGCAGTGGAGAGGAGCAGGACTGAAATCAAGTTGCCGGGCCTGGGGAATTAGGTCAAATGCCCATAATGGGTTTGATGGGGTGGAACAAAGGGGTTAAAAGGTTGTCAGGTATGGGACTGGCTGAGGATTGGGTCAAGGCAGTGTAAGAATCAGGTCTGTGAGGGGTGGGCCGGGTTGTCGTTGTTGAATTGGGGTTTCATTTTATACTTCACCATGAGGACAGCAGGTTTTAATCCGTCTGATATTTTCTTGCTAACTATCCACATCAGTGAATTGGAACTTTCCAAAGAGTCCGATTCAATCTGATTTTAACTGGGAGCTGGGGAATTTTTTTCCCCCAAGGGTTCCAGATGCTGGGTAATAGCTCATCAAAAGCTTCAAATCCCTGGGCAATTCCTGTCGAGTAGTTGTGATGAAACTTCCTCATTGTCCTGATGTATAACTCTAATCCACTACAACAATTATCTCCCTGGCAGAAGATCTGGGCTTTACAAGCATGGACCAGTTTGATATAATCCACCAGCCAGAATATAAGAATTACTACAGTGTGGAAGCAGGCCATTCAGCCCTTCAAGTCCATACCACCTCTCCAAAGAGCATCCCACTCCGACCTAACTCCCTGTTTTACTTCTGTAACCCTACATTTCCCATTTCACCTAGCCTGCACATCCCTTGTTACGATGGGCAACTTAGCACAGCCAATCCACCTAAGCTGCACATCTTTGGACTGTGGGAGGAAACTGGAGCACCCAGAGGAAACCCACACAGACACAGGGAGAATGTGCAAACTCCACACAGACAGGTGCCCGAGGCTGGAATTGAACCCAGGTCCCTGGCACTGTGAGGCAGCAGTGCTAACCGCTGAGCCAGTATGCCATTCCTGTTGTTGGAATATACGTACTTACCTGGTATCACATAGGTACTGAAATGCATATACCACATTATTTATCTGTGTAGTATGCAGAATGTCTCTTTGGCTTGACAGCAAAATCCTATGAAAGAGGAATACTCACTATTCGACTGCTGTTCAAACCTTAGAGGTATCAGGACAATCTGAGATTGACTGGACACTTTTCAGGAACAAAAGTGGTGGTCTTGGGAAACGGGGAAGCAATTCTGCCCCACTGCAGTCTTCATGGTGTTGGGCTGAATTTTTAAAGCATCATGGTTCTAGGCACCTCAAAGATGTCAGGGACAATATCTATATGAGGAACCTTTTAAACACTAAGTCAGTGCATGTCTCTCCACCCAAACCTCCACAGCCCCTCACTCCAAAATATGACACCTAATGTCCCATATACTCCCCATGACAGGTTAGGCCACTTCCATATCCATTCAATCGCAACATATTTTGCAACAACAAGCCCTATAATGACATTAGGATGTGTAAAAACAGTTCTCAAAAAAACAAAGTCATTAATTGAATACTTTCCACTTTGTTAAAATCAAAACCTTTCCATTAAAAGGCTGAGAGCCCAGACATCTGTTGCCGTCTTGAGACGTCTTTATTGACATCTCTGGCTGTCTTATTTCTGCTTTTAATTTTGCAATGCTTATTTACACAAATGAAGAGACTGCAGTTTCAGTCCAATTGGTTTACTGTTTGGGGAGAGGGTTTGCGTTATCCAACAGCCACCAGCACCTTCTCCCTGTATCCCCAGCAACAGAGATCCGGCCCTCGTGAACACTTCCTCCTGCTGTAGGTGGGCAGAATAAGCTAGGAATTTTCCCATCACACCTTACCCATGTCAAAAGTTGAAAGTTAGTGACGATGACTAGCAAACGGCAATCAGCAATTTCACTGCAGAATTACATATAAAACACACAGATATACAATGAAAGAATTGAGTATAGGAGTTGGGAGGTCATGTTGCAGCTGTACAGGGCATTGGTTTGGCCACTTTTGGAGTATTATGTGCAATTCTGGTCTCCCCCCTATAGGAAGGACGTTGTGAAACTTGAAAGGGTTCAGAAAAGATTTATGAGGATGTTGCCAGGTTTGGAGGGTTTGAGCTATAGGTGGAGGCTGAATAGGCTGGAGTTATTTTACTTGGAGAATCGGAGGCTGAGGGGGTGACCTTACAGAGGTTTATAAAATGATGAGGGGCATGAATATGGTAAATAGGGAAGGTCTTTTCCCCAGGGTGAAAGAGTCCAAAACTAGGGGGCATAGGTTTAAGGTGAGAGGGGAAAGATTTAAAAGGAACCTAAGGGGCAATATTTTTATGCAGCGGGTGATATGTGCATGGAATGAGCTGCCAGAGGAAATGGTGGAGGCTGGTATGATTACATTTAAAAAGGCATCTGCATATGAATAGGAAGGGTTTAGAGGGATATAGACCAAATGCTGGCAAATAGGACTAGATTTATATATGCTTTCTTGTCGGCATTGATGAGTTGGACCGTAGGATCTGTTTCCATGCTGTACATCTCTATGGCTGTACAAAAATGAACACTGATCATTTTATATTAAGCCAAGATTTGGGAATCCTGGAAAGAGGAGTATTATGGAATAATACCAGATTGATCTTTTGTTCGTCCCTCATTTCAGCATTCAATAGAATTTCAGGTTATCAGTCAGTTCGATTGTTACAACCTCACAACCTTTCAATTACCTGACAGCTTTCAAAATGTATCCACAAATCAGTGTATGAATATTAATCAAACAGCACTATAACCTGATTTACTCCTGAAAAGTCAATTTTTTAAGAACGTTGTTATTAGTGAAATTGTTATACAGGATACAGTTGAAGCTGGCAGCAAGGTACCACTGACAAAAACTGCCACAAAAGTGACTCAAGATGACACATGCAGGATAGATCACAAGTGTGAGGATGCTAGGCATCAATTAGGACCGCAACAAAAAACCCATTAAGGATGCCTCGTTGGAGACTTAACAATTAAATACAAGACTAAAATAAATTTAACCGTTAGGATTAGGCTGTCCATGATCCAGGACATTTAACCTTTGGTGAGAGATTTAACAAATTGCTGTCATTTTTGAAGTTGCAACATTTCCCAAATCATTTTCAGGCCAGACATGAGCACTACAGGGGGATTGCAAAAGCCTTGTAGGCAGCAAAAGAGGGAAAGACACCAATTCCTAACACAAGAATCATTTAACTCATTCAGAATTGGATTTGAAAAGAAGTATCTTGCTTGCATGTGATACTCCAGCATTCCTGAAATGGAGCATTCAAATCAGCTGGAACTTGGCCAGACCAAGGTTTATATGAGTAAGCAAGTAGGCAGTGGATGAAATATATTTGTGGGAGACAGAGAAGTTATCAGTTTTTGCAGGAAAAACAGAACTATTTTTTAAACAGTAGGGAATTGAGGAAACTTACTCATCATTTTTGAGTTGGTATCCTTGTACACAAATCATAGCAACTTAATAGACAGGCACATCAAGCAATTAAGAGAGCAAATGATACATGATAACTCATGTTGTGAAGAGATTGGAGCAGATGAGTAAAGTACCCTCACTAAAATTACCTACAACCTAGGTAAGATGCCCACACTTTGAGTACTGTGTAACGTTTTGATCTTCTTAACTCAAGGAAGGATATAACCCAATTGCAAAAGATCTTCTGGAGTGACAACTGCAAGTTAAAAGTTAATTTGGGAAAGTCTCCTTCAGATAAAGGGACAAAGGTATCAAAGGACAAGTTCCTCCTCAAGTGTTCTAGGCTTAAAAAGCAGGAATGTCTCACAGATTAAAATTCTCAAAAAATTATATTACCATATTTTGCATTTTAGTTATAAATAAAGCAGATAAATTATAATAATGCTTACACTGCACCACATTAGTGCATTATGGATTCTCAAAGAATCACTTTCAAATAGCTGTTTTGATAAAAATATGATAATGCATTGGTACAAAGAGCTGCAAACCATTCACCTGAATTCCTATGTATCAAAGAAGGAGAAAAAAAAAGGAGCTAAAGAAATACTTTTGCTTACTAAGATTATTGTGGTCACTTAGCAAACCACACCAGCAGATTCAAATCAAAAATTGAGGTTTTGCTGGTTTTGGTGAGTTTTATATAGGGGACAATTTAGAACCATCATTACAGTAAAGGAAGGAAGTAACACACCAAACAAGAGTATGAAAGTAACATACAAGTGTAACAACTTTTTCTGAGTACATCACAATAGAATAGGAGGAGGAGACAGTGTAATATTTAAGACAAAACCATGCAACCCATGACCACTCCAAGTGACAAGAACACCACAGCGGCAGAACATCACACTGTGAAGGCTGAGGTTCATCACATTGGGATTGGACTGTACCAGTTAAATCAGAAAGAGTTGCACTCAACTCTTCGCTAGTCACTACTAGTGGCTGAGAAAAATCACCACAATTGTCAACTTTTCATGCTGATATTTATCCATCAATGCCACTCTGTAGTCGTTTTCACAGGCTTATCATTGAACTCTTTTACAAAGTGAAGCTTAGAGATTTCTTGCTTGTTCCTTCATGTCATCAGCACTTGAAGAAATCTTTTGTGGCAAGCTCTCATACTTATTGCCTTAGTCCATTAGCAAAGGGTCAGGACCTCTGACCTGTCAACATTCTACTTTCATGTCTCTATTACAGAAGTTACCAATGCATCCAAAACCGATAACTAAACAACAGTGTTCTGAATCACTGCTGAGGCATTCTATAAAATGATTGTCCACTTTTCACTTGATGAATACTTTTCACTTGATGAATACATTTTTGACATTTATGCCAGTTAGTTGGTTGCCTAGCTGCCTGAGAAACACCAAAGGATAATTACATTGTGATTGATGCTTCTGCTATGACGAGTTGGCTATATTTGTGACAACAAGGTGTAGAGCTGGATGAACACAGCAGGCCAAGCAGCATCAGAGGAGCAGGAAAGCCGACAT
>NC_063332.1:161223557-161259908 GCF_021869965.1 Rhincodon typus | reverse complement strand
GATGCTGCTTGGCCTGCTGTGTTCATCCAGCTCTACACCTTGTTGTCTCAGATTCTCCAGCATCTGCAGTTCCTACTATCTCTGGCTATATTTGTGATTGCTTATGAGTTGCAGGTTTCAAAACAGCGAGTTTACCCCTAACTTTAACAACTCAAATGACAATGAAAGTGACAATTTCCATTTTTTTTAAGACGAAAATATCATTGTAACTATAGTTTACAGGTTAAAAGGCTCCAAATGTTAGTCATTTGGCAACATAATGCTAATCTTGAATTAAAGTCCATCTAGGTTAGCCACAGCTGCTCTTTTATAATTTAGAAAATTGCGCTTTTTCTTCTTCTTTGGTTGGAGATCCGAACAGCAATGTACTTTCTCCTTGATGCGGAATACAAAGACTTTTTCCCCTGTTTCGGGCATATTTAAAGCTTGTCCCAGTGCTTCATCAATTGGTTCATGGTGATCATCAGCTTTAGCAGGACAGAACTCAGGGGAACCACGGTCAGGAGAGAAAGACACTTGTTTCATGAGCTGGAGTCCCTTCTTCTTCAATATGCTGTACAGGAAAGATGAACTTTTAGACCAGCTGTATGACAATCACAATTGAACAATGTAATCTTTTATTGAGCTCTCAACTCACACTTATTAAGACACAACACTTTTGCAAAATTGTTACAAATTAAATAGAAGGCCTATTCTTCAATCAGTCCGCTAACTTGTACAACTGAATAAATTCCCTAGATCATTTTGTTGAATATCTACTAAATTCAGGTATTCACTGCATCCTATAATGCCCTGATCCTCAGCCATGCAATTTTTAAAAAAATTATTATTCTCGCACTCAGATTATCCCTGGCTGGGCCAACAATTGTTGCCTGCCCCTAATTGCTCTTGAACTGAGTGTCTCTCCAGACCATTTTGAAGGGCAGTTATGAGTCAATTGATGTGGGTCCAGAGTCACATGTAGGCCAGACCAGGTAAGGAGGGCTGATTTACTTTCCTCGTGAACCAGATAAGATTTCAATGACAATCCACAAGGGTTTCATGGTCATCAACAAACTCCTAATTTCAGATACTTATTAAATTGAAATTCAACTAGCTGCCTTGGTGGGATTTGAACCAGTGTCACCATTGCATCTGAATTACTAGCCCAGTGACATTACCACTATTCCACTGCCTCCCTCTAATATTAGGTGATATTGGCACCAAGAATACACATCAATCTTGCTTTAAGAACAACATTGTGCACCCACAGAGACTACCTACCCATTAAAATAAATAAAGTATAGAATAGGAGGGATTCTACATATGTTCTACATCACAGAGTCAAGAAACTGGAACCCACTATCCAACAGCAGCCTGAGTGCCCATACACAACATGGACTGCAGTGGTTTAAGAAGAGAGCTCACTCAGAACAATTAGGGATGGGCAAAAAAATGCTGGCCTTGCCAATAACATCAACATTTCATGAATGAATTATCAACGAGAAGGAAGATAGGTGAGGGAATACATGTGACAGATTTTCTTGGTGGAAGCCAAGTACATAGAAGAGGAGATTTTGCGGATGTCTCGTCTGATTTCCTGGCTGGAAAGTTATCGTTTGTTCAGAAATTACAATATATTAAAGTAATACCATCATAGAAAAATAAATGGAAAATGTGGTAGATTGGTGATAGGTTTTTTTCCAATAGTATGTTAGAAAACAAACTGGAAGGGATGATCACACAAAACTAGAATGTGGAAAATATCCCTCGATATTACTTAAAAAACAAATGAAATGGCTTCAAACAATTGGATTTCTGCACCAGAAACTTTAAGTTAATCACTGAAGATGAAACTTTGTAACATAAGCATCGAGTATTAAGTTAATGTTACATCTCATCACTTTGCAATTGTGACACAGTGGTAGAATTCTCATCTGATGAAGCTGGTCATGGCTTTAAGACCTACTCTATACAGTTCAACAGGTAATCTGGTTTTGACACTTCAGCACTTTTGAATGAGATGTTCAACTAAAGCCCCACCTGCCTTTGCAGGTAGAACAGAAAGATCCCATAACATTATTCAAAGTGTATGGAGTTCTCCTCAGTGTTCTGGCTAATATCTATCCCTCAGTCAGTACTATTAGAACAGATTTTCTGGTCAAATAACTGACTACTATTTGTGGAAGCTTAATGTTTTCCAATAAGCTACTTTGTTTTGACTAAAAGCACTTATTGGTCGTATAGCGGTTCAGAAACTCAAGATCGTAAAGAGCATTGATATCAAAATCAGTTATTTCTTTTCCCTTTATCTTTCACCCAATGACTATAATTTTTATATTAATAGCTGGGTACACAGTTTCTTCAATAACCTGACTACCTAACAAACATTTCAGTTTGAATTATTAAAGTAGTTATGGCCAAATGAAACCTGAAATTTATACTTAGACTGATTTTGCCATCAAGTTCGATAAAACTAACAAAAATCAATCAGTTTTATTAACCATTGATGATAGCAGCATTCAAAATAACCTCAAGACAAATGAATACAAATCTTCTTTGAACAATCACCACAGGCAAGCATAAGTATGCTATTTACAAGGCGTGATAAATTGTTCGGTAATGTTATTTTAGTTGCTGGGTACTGTTAGATATAAATAATTCAATTTTTAAAAAATGTTTTTGTTGAACTGGAAGACTGGTGGCTATTGTATTTAACTCTAAATAGCCCTGCTGCAATTTCAACCATCCAATTTAAATATCTGATGCTTCCAGGGCAAGGTGAGAATCAGGAGCTGGTAGTTCTTGGGCTCAGCAGAGCCACAGAAGAGGCTGAAAGAGCACCTGATGGATCGTGGTGGATCCAGGAAAGGACTGTGATTTGTGGGGTTTAGGGATTTCATGGGTTGGGGTGAGGGAAGGCGGTGGTTGAGGTTAAGGAAGAGGAAAGCAGAATCAAATGGAAATATTCCTTGTGTTTCAAATCTTTCTTCAAAATTATTGCTTCCCATCTCATGCATCATTTTGACAGGTCTACACTGTGGTTTCTTAAATGATTTATTATCCTTCTGAAGAGTATCTAAAACAGTTTGCCATATCTGGCTTAATGGATGTTTTGCGTAAGTTCATTACTGTATAATTATACAAAATCAATGCTCCCATTTACAAATGCTAACTGTCCAATGGTCTCTTTACGGGTCTACCTGCACTTGTACTTTCAGAGAATTATGAATGTGAAACCCTAGTTCTCCCACTTCACCTGTACCCTTCAGTAGGTTCCCATTAAATATATACTGTCATTTTGGTGAGCGCTTAGAATGCACAAGTAGAATGGCTGACTCCAATAGCATAGGTGCATTTAAGGGAAAGTTAAATACAAACATGAGGGAGAAATGAACAGAGGGATAGGTTGGTAAGGCAAGATAAAATACAGGACATTTGTGTGTAACATAAACATTAGCATATATCAGCTAACCAAATGTCCTGTCTGCGTGACAAATACTATGCAAGTCATTTATTGGCTTCCATCTAAAAATGAGATACCTGTTTATTTATACACACTGAATTTCCCCATCTACCCATTCCATTAACCTGTTTACATCTTCTTGAAATCCTTTACAATCCTTTTCACTGTTTGTGAAACTTTCCACTTTGGTGTCATCAGCAAACGTACAGATTCATTTTCCAAAATATTCCTGTTTATTTTGCACATTTTTGCTTTTATATATCATTGACAAACATAATGATAATCTTCACCTTTCTCAATAAATAATTTCTGGGTTATGTGTTAATCTATTCCTTTTTGCAATTGCAGTATCTATTAAATTTCTTCTCTCCTTTTCTCTTCTGTTTTCAAACCTTATTAAAATATATTTTGTCATCTTACAACCCTGATCTAAGTTAAACACTAGAAACATCATGGCAGCAGGAATCACTCATTAATGATTACAAGCAGAACACCTTTTCTCATTTCCTTTTTTGCCCCAAATCCAGAGATGGTAGAACCAATTGTAGTACTTCATAGCCATCCGGGGTGGCAGGGTTGCTCAGTGGTTAGCACTGTCTCTCACAGCACGAGGGACATGGGTTCGAATCCAGCCTTGGGTGGCTGTCTGTGTAGAATTTGCACATTCTCCCCATGTCTACATGGGTTTCCTCCAGGTGCTCTGGTTTCCTCCCACAGTCCCAACGTGCAGGTTAGGTGGATAGGCCATGCTAAATTGCCCATAGTGTCCAGGGATGTGCAGGCTAAATGGATTAGCCATGGGAAATGCAGGGTTACAGGGTAGTGTGGTGTCTGGGTGGGATACTCTTTGGAGGGTTAGTGTGGTTTTGATAGGCCAAATAGCCTGTTTCCACACTGTAGGGATTCTATTCTACTCCTAGTGATATCAGTTAAATCAACAGAAGTGCAAACAAACCTTGATACTCTAATATGTAGAACCCAAAGCTACATTAATAATCTCTTTGTTGACTGGTCTATCAATATAACTATTGGAATTATAAAATAGTTAACTTTAAAAGTATGTAGTCACTAACATATGTATTTACTAAAAGTAATTAATTTTATGAAGTATATCTTAATTATGCTTTATGTTTTGTTATGCTAATCTAGCATTTATGCTTCTGAATGGGAGTTTAGATTTGGAGAAATGATCATGCATCATTAACAATTGTTACCTTCTTTTCTTGCTGCAGGGATTATGTATATTCTCCTGGTATTCACCAATGAGCTTGTTTCTCAGTTTTTGGTCGAGTGATTTCTTTGACCTCTGAAGTCTCCTAATAAAAGTAGATGGAACCAGGGACAATTAAATAGACAAAACTCTGGGAGATCCACGTATAATTTTGAAGATTCTAGTCAGTATTAACATACTCTACAGAGTAAACTTTAGATTCAGCACTTCACAACCTTCGGGCTGCAACACAGTTCAACAATTCCAGGTTACAACCATTACCCTCATTTATTTCAACTGCTAGTAACCATTTACAATTCCTTGTTTTTTTTTCTTACCTTTTCCTTTATCCATTTTTGGTTTTGCACAATCATCACCTTATTTTTTTAAATTTAATCTCTCCTACATCCCCTTTATCACTGATATTCCCATTGTGTCTTCCCTCCCCTAAACCTAGCTCTGCACTTATTAAAACCTCTAGTTTTATCCACTTCTGACAAATAATCATTGAGCTGAAATGTTAACTATGTTTCTCTTTCCACACTTCCCACCCCTTAAGCGTCTGCAGCATTTTTGGTTTTTATTTAAACAGTTTACGGACAATTGCCCTATCTCTCTTGGGTGCGTGTTTTGTTCATATTCTTTTTTTCTCCCCTTTCCCTATTTCTTTTCAAGCTCTATTCATCTGTGGTTTCTTCCAGCTGACTACAGAGCAAGTCAAATGCTATCTTCGAAATTCCTTTAAAAAGTATCATCTGATTTCCTGGGCGAAAGATTCAAGCCTAACAATTATGTATGGTGAAGATAAAAGGAGAACCACATAAGTACATACAGGCCTAGAAGGAAAAATAATACATTTCTCTGTAGGAAAAACAATTAAGAAAATTGCAATCAGCCTCGTGAAGACCTGATTATGAACAAAATTATGATGCGAACCAATCAATTTCAAAATCAGCCAGACACAAAGTATTGGGATGATACAATAAAACAGCACTTTGAAGGAAGCCTTTTATCTATAAGAGCAAATATACAAGCATCATTTGTGTTTGAGGGAAACAAATAGTATTGATAAATAAGTAATGGATCATAAACAGCAGTTGCTTGGAGACTGCTGTGAGAATTCACGGTTACAATGCACATGGAATTGTTGTAAAGCAACCCTCTGAGCCCGCAGTCTGATGAAGATCTGCCTTCTCACTTGGCTGCTTTCAAGAACTTGCTGCTTTATAGGTTGACAGCTCAAGCTGGTTTGATTTGACATGACACGCTGTCTTGCTCAAGCACAGAAATGCCTGAATTTCCTTTTAATGAGTCCCTGGGATAACACAAACGTGGCCAAGATGAAGGACAACTCATAATAGTTTGTAATACTGATCTCAGAACCAGCAACTGTATAAGAAGGCTTTATACTGTACACCTTATCCAGTTAAGAAAAAAGGGAAAAGAAAATGCTTTGTCACTGAAACCCAAATCTGAAATCCTGTCAAAGGTTCTCTTATAGTTACTGCCTGCTCCTTGAATTTGCCTCCTCTAGCCAAGACACCAATCTCAATGCACTTTGCAACAAAAGAGAAAACTGTGCATCAACGAATTGCTACAAAAAAGTTGGCTTCAAACACTAGTAACAACTAGCTTTTTCTCCATCAATGATTCTTACCTTTTCCCTTTCTCATCTGTTTTATTCTCATTTATCTTACTGACAATAATTCTCTCAGAATACATCCCATTTACAATCAGAGAGGATTCCTCATTAGTAGCATTTGGGAGGATCAGATTTAGCAGTGCCTGAAACTCAGACATTGGTACTTCCAGTTGCTCTGTGAGATAAGCTGCCAGCCTCATTTCCTATAATAAAGAGAAAACGTTGATTAAAAAAAATGCTGCTTTGCATATTGTAGACAAGAAAGCATCAAGTGGAAATTCAATATAAAACTGCTCAAATGTTTCGATTCCTGCACACAACTGAAAATGGTTGCTAGGTAGGTACAGAATGTTATGTAATGGTGGGAATGGGCAGTTTCTTTAAAATCCAGATGTTTCAAAATACAAATAATGGTGGAATCTTGCAGTGAGAATAGCCTACAAACACAATCAGCGCATCTGGAATTCAAACTCTTGAAAATAATTATGATCCTTGCACTAAATTTTGCTGTCAAAATAATAGCAAGACTAATGCTACTGGTTATTATTAATGTGTAGGAGGTACAGTGACTTCAGGCAAAAGGTAAATACATGATTACACACACATCCAAAGATTGTTGCCAAGTTGCACTGTTCTGCCATTAGTTTTCTGAAATTCCTAGGGGCATTTTGATCAAAGTGTGAAAACAGACTCTTGATGGGTGCTGGTTGAAAAAAAGGTGGATGTGTGAAAGACTGAACTTAGCACACGATTGTGGTTCGTGTCACTGATTCTCTTAAATTGGACTTGCCTGCAGATGCTAACCAGAAACCTGTAGGATTAGCACACAAGTGTTAAGGCGCAATCTTTTGTGGGTGTTTAAGTGTGGGCTCCTTGCACTCCCTTTCCACTCATGGTGCGCAGTATTGTAGCTGATAACACACAGCAGGATGAATCAGAGACTGAGTGAAACCGTGCACAGCTTCTGGAGCACTGGAGATCGTAGTGAAAGAGATCCAGGAGGAGGGATATCCTCTGCCTTTCAAGGAATAGATATACATTAGCTTGCCCTTCTTTGCCTCTCAGGTGGTACGGCAGGACTGCCCTAATGTCTACCTCCCATTCCTCAGCCAGTCCAGCAAGAGTTCTGGCAAGAATATTGCAATCAAGCACTATATCTTGCCTGGTGGCCTATATAAAGTACACAGAAAGGTGAAGAAGCCCTTAGTTAATTTTTTGGGATAAATGTTGCTCAAGTGCCCACAAAGTTTTGACAAAACATGTCCCAAAAAGTTTTTTTGTTCTGCCTATCCTATTTGCCTAAAGGCAGTTCTTCACTGTCCCAGTGGCACTAATTGTAAAATGAAGACTATCCCCTCAGTAGTGCTTGAAAACAAATTTGACACTTTGTTTACCTCCAAACACAAAATGGTGTGAACAGATGGTGTCCATTGAAGTACTAACTGCTGGAATGCTATGCAGTTTCTTTAATGAGAGCTAGCAAATTATTTTCAGTATATCCCAGCAGCTTGACAAGCTTCCACACAGCCAAAACTAGCTTTAACTCATTTATCAAGATGACCTTGTATCAAATACATGCTCAATTGCCATGCTAACTTATGGCTCCACCTTATATATCTCTTTACTACCTTGTAGATTCATCAAAAAGTTGTCCAGGTATCTTGCTTTCATCCCGACGGTTGCCATGCATTGAAAGTCATGAAGTTGCTGCATTTGCACTGTTGATACAAACTGAACCAGTCCACAGCATACCAGGTCATCTGTCATGGTAAGTGTTCAGTGTTACCAATCAATCTCTCCAGTTCTCTAAACTACTTTATCAGGAAAGCAAATAAAGCCTTGTGTTGTTGTGGTAGTGTCCCCAGCTCTGTGCCAGGAGCTCTGGGTTCAAGTTCTGCCTGCTCCGGAGGTGTCATAACATGCCCAAACAGGTTGATTAAGTAACTTAGCCTACCATTCTTTTGGATTTAATAGTTTGGAGATTTTAAACAGCAAAATTAAAATTCCAATATCTTTCTACTATTTTTTCATTCTCTTTCTTAATTCACTCTTTGTCTCTCTGTTCCTGATTTGACATTGAATTTACGTACTTTAATTTAAGTCTTCATTCTCAACCTTGTGTTACTAATGTTTCAATCCTTCAACCCACATGGCCAAGGAGATACACAATTTGTTGGCTGGTTTAGTCAGGACCCAGATGCTTATTTCCTTCCACGCAATGTTATCAGCTCACAATTTCATCAAGTTGCCATGCAAAAAGCAATTAGAAACATAAATGTGGAGGCGCAAATCCTACTGTAATGAACAACACTGTTAAGTGCCCAGAAAAGAGCAAACTCTGAACAAATGCACATAGATAAACTCAACGGACAAAACATGGTCATGCATACATTGCAAGACTGATAGGTTTGCTCAAAGAAAAGGCACTTGGAGAGGCAAACAATTGGCATTGCCAGGTTTCCATTTGATCAAACAGTTGCCTGATCCTCTGCAATGCTATTTGGCATCAAAATAAATAGCTTAGTTTCTCCTTGGAAATCAATCTGTTTAGAAGCCAAGCCAGGTGTCAGTCTGGCCATTTCCAGGGACTCAACTGCATTTATAACGTGACAGCGCTGCCAAGGGAAATTGGGTTTGATCTTATTTTGCTTGCAATCAGCTAGCCACTTCTGCACAGCACCTGTGCTAAGTCAGAGTAGATTAAACAAGAAAAACGTGGCCAAAAAATTAATGTTGTGCTTGGACTACTGACAAAATACAACTGGTCAATAACTATGTTTTGATTTTTTTTTCCAATTTTCTCTAAAGTGGCACAAGGACGGATGAGCTATTTTGCCAGTTGCTTATAAGCAAAAATGAAATAATCCGCATGCCACATCAATGGGTTTGAAAGGGCAATATTTGATTCAGTGGAATAAGCACCACCTCACAGTGTTGTCATGAGGGTTTCCTGGATAAAGCAAGGTTTTGTGCAAGACAGACTGAAGTCTAGGTCATCCCAGCATTTATAGTAATGTATAATTGATAAATCATTGCACAGATTGCAACAGACTGGATATTGTTTAATCTACAAGGCTCTTCTCATTAAACTAAAAGGTGACCACCCTCACACACACACACTAGACCATGTCAACCCTAAAGAACTCACACACTCATAAGATTTGGATGACAGTACACACGCCACACACTAATAACGTGGTATCACTAGTCTGGTCTCCTGAATTAAGGCAGATCTACTAGATCTATCAGATCAATCCAGCAGATCTTAACAGCGCAAACACAATGGTCCAACGAGCATCTTCAAACAATGTTCACTCAAAACTGATTGACTATTTTGTATAACTTAATGAGAAACAGGAACCATTTCTCTCCTAATTATACTGGTAAATTCTGACTTGCTAGTCGTTCATGTTAAAAGGTAATAATTTGCTTGAAAAGTGTTCTAAAAAATCTTTTTTGTTCTGCAGTATGGATAGAGCTGTTAACACTGTACAAAAGCCAAGGATGAGATTTTCAATCAGAATGTGGCAGTACACTGCCAGGGTATTGCCCCATGCCAAAATATCAACATGATTAAAAGCAGCATTTCACCACACTGGCCTACTTCGAAATGTTTAGAATTTGTTTAAACATGTGATGACATCTCACCTGATGACAGATGAGACTTGAACACAGGCCTTCTGGCCTAGATGTAGGGACACTACCACTGTATCATAACAGCCCCTGAAATATTTTCAATCAATACACCTCTGGAACAAGTGGAACTTTAACTCAGACCTTCTGGCCCAGAGGCTGGACACTACCATTGTGCCAAAAAGTTCCCTCAGGATGATCTATCTACCCGTTAATCAAATACTGTTTATCTGTTGCTGCTATTAAAGCACATAATCACTGACAGACAGGCCAGTATGCTCCCCTCCAATCACTGACACCACTTGTCAGAAAACCTTTTAAAAAGATCACTGGGAAGGATGGGCACTGGGTGTAGAAATAAAGCAGCTCGTGCAAAGTTCGGCTGAATAAAAAAAAAACAGCACATTTGGAACAACTTCCTTGCCATTAGCATTTTAATAGTGCTCACATCTCTTCAGTTAATGGAGCACAAAGCTGCATAGCTCACAGTTCTAGCTGTTCTTTTACCTCAGGAACATTCATTACCATGATGAGTGCCTGAAGAAAAACCAATCCAGCGATAAAAAAAATTTCAAATAAAAAGAGAATTACATTTAACTCGGGGAATCGGCGCAGTTATTTGCCTCAATCCTCGCTGCTCCTTGCTAAACCCTGCAAAATCCAATTGCAGCAATCAGAGGCATATGGCAATATCAGGTGATCAATCACTGCAGTGCAATAAAGAAAATATTTTGTCATTAAAGAGAAATGTGTTCTAAAAGGCCAGAGAAACATTTATTGATCTTTTCAGAAGCTCATTATTCTAATGTCTCCAAGGACATGATGTAGTGGAGTGTCCTTTCACCTCTGGGATTTAATTTTGAATGATGCCGTCCCTTCAGCAACTCTTGGATTTTATAACATATTGTCCTTAAATTTTCATTAAAGAAAGGAACTTCAATTCTGTGCTGTTCAATCCCAAACCACTCTTATATTCTTTGATTTTCTGCCTAATATGTTTTTACTATTTGGCTTGTATACAATCTACAGTCCCACTCTTCTCTCAATCTCCTGAAAATAGACCAGGCTCCCAATTAGAATAGGCTAATAGAACAATGTCATCACTTATCATGTCAAATATTTTGTGAAGGCAGCTAATCTGGCTTTAAAATAGACACAAGGGATCTGATAAAATGGCTCCCAGAAGTTACATGATCATTGTTGTGCACTCAGCTGTTGATGGGACCAGGCAGTAATCATTCTAAACTATATGGACCACAAAAAACCTTATGAAATTCAGTGAACATTTCTAAGGTTAAACAGAAACCTTTTAATAATGGTTCCTCCCTCTGGAGGGTGTGATTAGCACTTCCTAGTTCAATGAGAAAAACTTGACAGAAAAAGAGATGTTGAAGGTAATGGTTGAGACAATCAAAAAGTTAATTACTTTATGCTAACCCAGTAGCTAAAATGGAAGCATGAATTGATACTTTGGCATAGCAGCCATTTTAATTTTTGATCTGTATAAATATCTGCTGCACATGACCACCTCGTGCAGAGACCACGAATGAAACACCTTGATGCAGTGAATGTTTCTCAACAGGAAAAATGAGGAATGTATCTAAGACAGCTCCACTAAACCAGGGTTCCAAGGCTACCAATCTGCAGTGCTGTAAAAGGAAAAAAAAACAAACAAGCTTCCCTCCCTTTCTGGACTGTACTGCTCAGTGCACTCAGAAAAACACTCAACTATTCAATGACAAAAACCATCACAGCTGCTTAACCTGACTTCAAGTTGTAAAGACTTTTACTTTGGACACAGAATCTTCAAACAAGCCAGGCTTCCAACAATAACAGAGACTGATCTCATTTTTCAACTTGATGCATAACTTTTTTCCTTATTTACTTTCAATCTTTCTCTCTGTATTTAGCTCATAACTGTCAATCAACTTTGAGCAACAGCTGCACAACAAATTAACCTTTTATTGTTTTCAAAGCCGAGCTGCAGGTTATTATTAAATTTAAACTTTTGAAAATAAAAAGGGGGTGACATACAAGCTCAGACAAATTTTTAGTTTGTGGACCATTCTGAGGGCATGCCCTGTGTGGTAATAACAATAGAATAGTGCATTTCCTCCACTCACTGCAATAATTAAACATTTTCTGTGACAAATTGTGTAGAAAAGGTAGCAGAAAGGAAATTATGATGGAAAATATTAATAGGAAGAGTACTTAGATAGGATGGGGATAAATAATGGGCAAGAGGCATGGAGGGATGGATGAGGATCATGGACAACAAAACTAACTTCCATTTGCATAGTAGCTTGCATGTAAAAACCAAAAAGGGACATCAGAAATCAGGATTGGTGTGACATGGATCAAAGTTAGCCAGATATACTATTCTAGTGTGATACATGAAAAGCTGGGATTGAACTAGTCCCAAATAGAAAAACCAAAAGGAAAAACCTAATGAGACCTGAAGGTGAAAGAAACAAAGAAAAAGACAGCAGAAGAGAAACAACAGTAAGTGGAGAATGAGAAAAAGAGCCGAAGCAAAGAAACTGAAACAGGAAAGAGGAAAAATCTTGACAGAAAAACTGGAACAAAATTAGCAGGCAAGGATACTAATTGGTATGTTATAAATATGACATTACAGAGTTAGGGGAAATGTTGTACAGCAAACTTTTCATGAACTGGCATCTATGGGACACGGAGCATGCCAATTGATCCCATATTCTGGATAATGAAGAGGTAAGCATAATCAAAGCAAAAACACACACTAAGTAATAGAAATGTAATGCAGGGGGTATACACATCACTGTTATACTTTATTTACAGCATAAATGACTTAAATAATAATGCAACTTTGCCTTAAATAAAGTGTACTGGCAGGGAGCTTTCTCACTCATACCCTCGACTGTACTTGTACACAAAAGTGAAAATAAGCCAGGAAAATACCCAATATAAATTGTTTTCATGTTCTTTCATTTAGAACACTTGCATGTGTTCATATAAAGTCAGAAGTCATATGACAACAGGTTATAGTCCAACAGGTTTATTTCTTCACCTGGTGGAGCAGTGCTCCAAAAGCTTGTGATTTCAAATAAACCTGTTGGACTATAGCCTGGTGTCATGTGACTTCTGACTTTCTCTACACCAGTCTAACACCAGCACCTCCACATTATATGTTTGTATAGCAGGCAATGTAAACAAACATGCAACAGAAAATGTGATCTGCTGGAAAAATCAGATAGAAGACTTACTTTGGATATCAATTCAGATTCATTGTCATAGATTACTTATATTAACAGATCTCAAATCACTCGTGAGCCAGATTGTTGCTTTACCTTCCCAATAAGTTAGGCAAATGCAGTACAACCATAGAATAAAGGGAACCTCTGCAAATGAACACCAGCTTCTTTCATGACATTGTATGCCCTTATATAAACTCTTCTTCTTCACTCTAGTGGTCACAAAAAGATCCCAATCACAGCTGTAACTCACGAGTTGGAATCAAGAGAGAAACTTGACAAAATTACAATCATCAGGGAAGCAGTAGTTAGCAATCTGTCGGAGCTGTGGGCTGACAAGTCCCTAGGTCCCAATGGACTTTGTCCTACTGTTTCAAAATAAATGTTGCTAATGCGATAGTAAATGAGTTTGGTGTTAATTTTCCAAAATTTATTAGATTTTGGAAAGCTTCTATCAGATCGGGAAGTAGCAAATATAATGAATGTAACCAAGAAGGGAGACAGAAAACAGGAAACCACAGGCATTTAGTTTGATGTCTATCATGAGAAACATACAGTCTTAGAGTCACACAGCACAGAAACAGATCCTTCGGTCCAACCAGTCCAAGCTGAACGTAATCCCAAACTCAACTAGTCTCACCTGCCTGCTCCTGGCCCATATCCTTCCAAACTTTTCCTATTCATGTACTTATCCAAATGTCTTTGCAACTCTGTGATTGCACCCACATCCATCACTTCCTCAGGAAGTTCATTCCACACATGAACCACCCTCTGTGTACAAAATTTGCCCCTCATGTCTTTTTAAAATCTCTCTCCTCTCACCTTTAAAATGTGCCCCCTAGTCTTGAAAGCCCCCATCCTAGGGAAAAGACAGCTAACCATTAACTCTATTTATACCCCTCATTATTTTATGAACTTCTATAAGGTCACCTCTCAACTTCCTACGCTCCAGTGAAAAAAGTCCCAGCCTATCCAGCCTTTCTTTATAACACGAACCTTCCATACCCGGCAACATCCTGGTAAATCTCTTCTGAGCCCTCTCTAGCTTAATATCCTTCCCATAATGGAGGGAAGGTCTTATGAGGAAAGGCTGAGGGTTTTGAGGCTGTTTTCGTTAGAGAGAAGAAGGTTAAGAGGTGACTTGATAGAGACATACAAGATGATCAGAGGATTAGATAGGGTGGACAGTGGGAGCCTTTTTCCTCGGATGGGGATGGCTCGCACGAGGGGACATAGCTTTAAATTGAGGGGTGATAGATATAAGACAGATGTCAGAGGTAGGTTCTTTACTCGGAGAGTAGTAAGGGCGTGGAATGCCCTGCCTGCAAAAATAGTAGACTCGCCCACTTTAAGGGCATTTAAACGGTCATTGGATAAACATATGGATGATAATGGAATAGTTTAGGTTAGATGGGCTTCAGATTGGTTTCACAGGTCAGCGCAACATCGAGGGCCGAAGGGCCTGTACTGCGCTGTAATGTTCTATGTTCTATGTTCTATAACAGGGTGACCAGAACTGGACACAGTATTCCAGAAGAGACCTCACCGATGTCCTGTACAATCTCTACATAACTTAATTGAGGAGTTTATAGCTGGGTACTTAGAAGAATTCATAGTAATTAGGAAGAGTCAGCACAGTTTATGTGCAAAGGAAATCATGTTTAACTGATTTATTGGAGTTCTTTGAAGAAATAACTTTCGTTGTGGATAAGGGGGAGGTTATTGACCTACTGAACCTGGATAAACAGAAGACATTTGACAAGGTGCCACATAAAAGATTATTGTGCAAAGTAGAAGTAAATGATGTAGGAGGCAGCATCCTAGCATGATAAGACGACTGGTTGGGGCAGAACACACAGTCTGAATAAATTGATTTTTTTTCTGGTTGGCAGGATGTGATGTCTGGGGTCTTGCAAGGGTGGTGCTGGGACATCGACTTTTTAAGAAGGTTGCAGACTGACAGAGATAGCTTGAGCGAGTGGGCAAAAATCCGGTAGTTGGAGCATAATATGGGAATGTGTGAAATTTACTCGACTGATACCTGGAGTGAGCGAGTTGTCTAATGAGGAAAGATTGGACAAACTGGGTTTGTTTTCACTGGAATTCAGAATAATAAGGAGTGACTTGATTAAAGTTGATAAGATGCTTCATGGTCTTAACAAGGTGGACATGAAAATGTTATTTCCTCTTGTGAGTGAGTCCAGAACTAGGGGCACTGTTTTAAAATTAGGGAACACGTTTTTAGGATAGAGATGAGAAGAAATTTTCATTTTCAGGAGGCTTTATGGCTTTATAACACTCTTACATAGGAACAGGAGTGGGTCTTTCAGCCCCTCAAGGCTGTTCTACCATTCAATGAGATAGTGGCTGATCTGTGGCCTAATTCCATATACCTGCCTTCCCTTAATACCTTTGTTTAACAAAAAAATTCTATCTCAGGTTTAAAATTAAGAACACGTCCTACATCCACTGCCATTTGTGGAAGAGAGTTTCAAACATCTACCACCCTTTGTGTGTAGAAGTGCTTCCTAACGTCTCTCGTGAACAGTCTGGTCCTATTGCTCAGACCAGAGCTAGAATCCCCAATTGGTAGAAATAATTTGTCTTTATGTACCTTGTCTTTACCTGTTAATATCTTGAAGACTTCAATCAAATGAACCTTCTTAATTCTAAAGAAAATTGTTTGTGTAATCTCTCCTCTGAAGTCCAGGTATCGTTCTTGTGATCTTACATTTTCCTCCAAGGCCAACATATCCTTCCTAAGGTGTGTTACCAGATCTCTCAATTAAAATTGTTTTTTTCTGATTATTTTCTGCACCTGCTCATGCCTTTTAAAGGCCTATGCACCTGAGCCCTCACATCTCTTTGGACATCGACTGTACTTAACTTCATAACATCTGGATAGTATCCTGATCCGTCCTTTCTTGGTCCAAATTGGATAATCTCATGCTTGCCTACATTGAACATCATCTTCCACAGTTTTCTCCATTCACTTAGTCCATCATTTACTTGTCACAGAGGGTCAGGGAGGCAGAGTCATTGAATTTGGTGGTTGATGTGGTTCTTGTTAAGTAAAGGAATCCAAGGTTATTAGGAGCAAATGGAAATGCAGAATTCAAAATTCAGCCATGATCTTATTGAATGGTAGAGAAAGCTCGGTGGGCCAAATAGCCTACTTCTGCTCCTTATTGATTTTTTGGATGTATGAATGTTTAGTATTCAACAGATTAAACCAGATCTAAAACAGATCAAAGCCAACAATGTCAAGATGGCATTTTCCCAATCTGTAATATATCTTACCCACACCTTGTCAAAACAGCTATCATTTCTGACCTCAACACAACTTTCTCCCAATTAGCAAATAATCCAACAGCCAAAACGGGTTCATTTTCATCCGAGGCTGACCCCACCACTATATGACGAGATGCAAATCTAGTCACTCTGATTGTGCAGAACACAACAGTTTCAACAACCTGACACAGATGCCTACCCTATTAGCAATTTCAATGAAAAAGTTCAAGTTGGTGCAGCATGGCATGCTAAGATTGGGTCAAAACACATTCTTGGGGCAACGTAGATGGAGCTCAGTTGGCTGGACTGTGACATCAACAGCGTGGGTTCAATTCCTGTACCAGCTAAGGTCACCATGGAGGCCCCACCTTCTCAACCCTGCCCCTCATCGGAGGCGTGGTAACCCTCAGTTTAAACTCACTGACAGTTGTCTGATGAGAGAGCACCTATGGTCCTCTGGGACAACAGCATCTTTTTTATTTAACCTATTTTTCTAATCAACCTGTTCAGAGATGTTCTTACACATCTCTGGAGCAGGTGAGACTTGAACACAGGCCTCCCAGTTCAGGGGTAGGGACACTATCATTGTACCATGAGGGCCCTTAATTGAAATCAAATTCCACAACTTACCATAGCAGGATTTGAACTCATGTCCCCAGTCTAGTGATAATACCACTGGGTGTTATCCATCACCTCCCCAAAAAGTTTAGACTCCTTCGAGCCAGATTTGAACCAGCAACCTAAAGATGATGGTTTACTTCATTTCATTCTTAATAACTTGACAGTATTCACATCTGCTTTGGATGACATTAAGATTTGAGTATTACTATCAAGGTCCTGAAAGTCAAAATGGTCCAAGACACACGTCAGTGAGTGAGTCACAACCCTTACTGGTCCATAATAAAAGCAAAATACTGTGGATGCTGGCAAACTGAAACAAAAACGGAACACCAGGACTGAAGAAGACTCACAGTGGACTTGAATTGTTAACTCTATTTCTCTCTCCACAGATGCTACCATTCCTGCGAGCTCTCAAACACTTTGTTTTTAACACTGGCCCATGCCTGGCTTTCACTAAATATCCAGTCCATCCAGACTTTCTAAAAAAAAAACTAACAATACCAATCACCAGGCACACTAACACGGTTCAAAAGTAGTACACGCTTGGGGCGAAATTAATCCAATCTAACCGCAGGGAAATTCTGACATGGACATTAGTCAGTTTAATAAACAGCTTCTACTTAATTAGAAACACTTGAGTTCTCCAACAGAAGGAACTCTGAACCTTTCACTATATGTAAATCTATATTTATCTCCATGAAAGTAAGCCATGGTTGGACTGCCAATTACATGGGTACAGCTGGCAAAGAACAGACATTTTTTTTGGGACCATCAAACTGGGGAAATGAAACTGTTGGAAATAATTCAGCAATGAAACGGAGCAAAATGATTTGAGACATTTCTGCCTCTCTTCCATATGTCAAGCTGCCAACTCAAATAACACGGCATGAAGCAGAGAAACTACTCTCTATCTGCAACAGGTTACGACTCGCAGAAGCTAATGGAAAGCCTGCCATCATTCATGTGAGGTAAAGGAACTCTTGAATATTAAAGCAATACTCTCCCAATGGGCAAATTAACTTCAGATAAAGTATTATGCCTGGCTGGGAGCAAATATCCCTCAGCATATACCTCAACTCTGATAGTCAGTTATAACTGTTTATTCAATATCTCACATCCTCTTTGTTCAGGATGTATGCTACATTCTGAATAAAAAAAAGCACATGGAAGTAGGATTGGAACTGCAGTGGAAACTGACAGTGAATAGGCCAGCTGTTCCTAAACTGCAGCACTTCCACCTGGGTCACAGAAACTGGGAATGGGGCTGTGAGAAATTGAATCAAGTTAACCCCAATCCCTCCTAATCTATTAAAAAGGAAGTAACAAATCACAGAACGGTTCTCTGAGCACTGTAGACACTAAATAGCCGTGACAAATTCGATCAGATTTGCTGTAATGTAACTATGGATCTATGTGACACGTCAGAAGTTTCCCTAGGGAACTTCTCAGAGCAGAGACGATGGAGGACTGAGCAGCATTCAGCAACTGGGTGGCAGCTGAGTCACGCAATGGCCCAGGATTTTCATCATAGATTTTCAAACTGATATGGTGCATCACATGTTGAGCTACAGTACACAAACTTTAATCATTATATACCAAATGTTACCATACTGCTTTATTGCTCTTTTGTTCTGCTAGCATCTGGTTAATTTTCAAGTCTTAGAATGTGGGCTTTTAGTTTGGTAAGCACTGGACTAGAGTTTTGAGAAAGTGTATTTATAGATGTTGTGAGGAAATTACTTGGCAGTACCGAAGAATATTTGAGTCACCGAAATGGAGTAGTAGTGTGGCTCCATTGTAACAATACTGCACGTTATACATTGTAAAATATTTAGAAAACTGTGGAGATTTACACAAGTAAGATTTCCTGGTGTCCTGGTTAATATTCGTCAAACAACCTTGACCACCAGCAACCGATCAGCTGGCCATCTATTTCGTTAGCATTGTACACATATCCATTGCATCATGTCACCATAAATCTCAAGTGCTGCACTCCAAACTAATTAGTTGTGGGAGGTGTTTTGAGCTAAATATATTGCAAATATTTTCAGTAAAGTGGAAAATGACCTGATGATCAACGAGAATGAACTTAATCTAACTGGCGTGTTTGGGGTAAACAGTGAGGTTCAGAAACCCTGAGAAAGTCAACAAACCAACAGTCACAGGCTTTAGAAGTGACAAACAAGGTCTCCTTTACTGCTTTTGCGTCATTAAGGTGTGCCTTCAAACAACAGTGCTGAAACAATGCTAACCAAAGTCACAGATGGAGCAGCTGGTGACGGTGACTGTGTTGCATTACCCCTGAATGCTCCCCTGTTTGGTACTGCACTGATTCCCTGCCTGTAAGAATCCATTGCTGTCAACATCAAGTCTAGTGATGATACTAAAAGTCACAGACAAATTTATTTGGGTAGATGATTATCATTGCAAGTCTATCTCACATCTTTCTGAAGCAGTTGGCACATTTTTTTTCATACAGTGCTAAGCACTTCGCAGGACCTCTGTTGCCTGCATACTCTTGAAAAGCACTTTGTTCCTGCATCCTTTTATATTCCTCCTCGTCATCAATTAGATTACCAAACGAAAGGTTATGACCATTGGGAATTGACAACTGGTTCTGAGAGTTGCTCATTTCATTAGTGGCAAAGGCAAAATCTTGAAAATCTCACTGTCCCAAAGGCCACAAAGGCAACTCAGAAGTGCCTAGCCTCAAAGCAAAATAAAAATGCAAAATGTCACCGTTGCAGTAATTGCTACTCAAACCTTCAGCAGTTTTCAGACACACAGACTCCACAATTCCACATGTCTTAGCAGAACCTCATTACAGCAATAAATTCTATTTCCCATTCTAACCTTCCCTGTAACCAACAAACATAAATATAGACAAGGGAGAATGTTGTTGCAGTGGTAGTGTCCCTACCTCTGGGCTAGAAGGTCCGAGCACAATTCCTATCTGCATCTAAGTTGTGTACCTGTCCAAACAGGTTGATTAAAAATAACTTTTAAGTATAAATAATGTGGAACATCACCATTCCAAACATACTTACAATAGCTACATGGTACGCTTTGGGTCAAATTGTGAATTCAGGTACGTTGTTTTTAGAATAAACACTGACAGAACTATCCTCTGCTTCAATTTTCAAGCTACTTAAAAGATATATCCCATTTTATTGTTCACTTGCTGTTGGAAGTTTGAACAGGATTTTTGAAACACATCGGCAGACTTTCTCGGACATTTGTTAAAAAATAACTAAAATTCTATCAACATTTATAATGGAAATTCTCCTTAGATTTCACCACAAAGTTGGAAGTCACAGGTTACCAGGTTATGATTCAACAGGTTTATTTGAAACCACAAGCTTTCAGAATACTGTTCCTTTGTCTTATTGAAGCTTGTGATTTCAAATAAACCTGTTGGACTATAACATGGTGTTGTGTGACGTATGACTTTGCCCGCTGCAGTCCAAACACCAGCACCTCTACATTATGTTCACTACAAAGGAGGAAGGGCTTTCCTACTCTAACTCACTTGGAGACAGCCAAAGGAAAGGAGTGCTTGGTTAGGTACATTTTGCAAGAAGTCCCTTTTGCTCTGCAGGAGGAGCAGGAAGAGGGAATGAAACCAAATAGCACAATACGAGCTACTGGGCAAAAAGAAAGATAGGCAAGTTGAGCATCTTGCCCATCTTCTGCCCCAGTGCAGGTATAGGACAGGTAGCCTCTTGTGGACTCCTTCTGTCAGAGTGTTCAGTGAAGCTGCATATCCTCTTTCTCAGACTCTGTGACATACTGAAATCTACCACTGTCTTTTAGCTAGCAGACGACCCAACTTCACTAGAAGTGCAAGAAGCCAAAAGATAATGGTTGTAAGAAATTTGTATCACATCAGCATTTGAGTGGCAAACCAGCAGGTGGCCGACTGAGCGACTTCAGACAAGATTAAATCATGGTAATCAAAAAATTTGGTCCAAAATTGTAAACAAAAACTGCACTTTCAAACATGGTGTCTTATTAACACGGCACCACTGAAATTCCACTAAAATTAACACTGATGAATGGAAGGAAAATAAGTTCCAAGAATTCTACAGTGTTGGATTATCCATCAAGAATGACTTATAACCCTCATAAAAATTTTAAGAAAACAGTGGCAATTGTGACTTTGCAGAGTGGAGTATAACGTGATATTGATTCAGCCATTTCTTATGAATTACATTCCTACTGCCTCATTATACTGCCTCCCAGTGACTATTTCTCATCAAAGTAAGCCTGCAATAACAAAATAGTCACATTCAAGCATGCATATATATTTTAGCACAGAAGCAAATATAAATGGAAAAATGAAAACATTAAAATTATACATTTAACACGTCCCTGCCCCAAAGTTTTGATACAGAAATATAACCTGATCTTGGAGACTCAGCAGTGTCTTCACTAGCAGCTGCCCCTTCGCATCTTCTATTAACTGACTTTTTCGATCTTCATTTCTTAATCTGGAAAACAGTCTGGAAGTTAACATTTGATCTGATCTCTAATGTTCGCTCTATTATAATATAGCACAAGTCCTGTCAGAAAGCCACAAATCAGTGAAACCATGGGCTGTGTAAAATGGTAAATACCATCTCCTGAACCTAAGCAATGGGAAAAGTGACCACATTGAGAGACAATGGTAAACTGATGGGTCTCTAGATTTTTTTTTTTACTGAATACAGGTAATAATTTTCCAGCTAAATAAATAACCATACATAGCCTACTGGTTTACCCACAACAGTGTAAAAAAAATGCCAGAAACTGAAATTACCAAAAACAACAATATATTGAAAATGTGGACTGAGAGACTACAAAAGCCAGGAAATGTACTACTTCAATCATCAATCATAGAATCCCTACAGTGTGGAAACAGGCCCTTCGGCCCAACAAGTCCGCACCAACCCTCAGAGCATCCCACCCAGACCCATCCCCTATAACCCACCTAATCTACACATCCCTGAACACTACTTAGGCAATTTAGGATGGCCAATCCACCTAGCCTGCACATCTTTGGACTGTGGGAGGAAACCAGAGCTCCTGGAGGAACCCAAGCAGACATGGGGAGAATGTAGAAACTCCATAGAGAGAGTCGCCCGAGGTTGGAATCGAACCCTGGTCCCTCGCACTGTGAGGCAGCAGTGCTAACCACTGACCCACTGTGCCACCCATAAATCTGCTTACAGATTACACTTTCATGTAAATATTTTTCATTTTATAAAGAAAACCTCAAATATCAACTCTGGCTAGTTGGTAGCATGTTTGCCTGTGAGTCACAAGGTTCCAGGTTCAAATTCCTCTTCAGGGCCTGAGCACAAATATTAAGTCTGACATTCCAATTTAGGACTACACTGTCAGTGGGACTGCCTTTTGGATAAGAGTGGATGTTAAGGTAGACATGGCACTCTTATGAAGGACAGGAAAAACAGCTTTGGTTAGCTGGCCAATATTTATCCCTCAATCAGCTTCACAGAAAACTAACTATCTGATTATTATCACAATGTTGCTTGTGGAAGTTTGTCACGTGCAAATTGGCTGTCAGATCATGTTACAGCAGTGATAATACTTCATAGAAGAGAAAAAATTGGCTGTACAGCACTTTATGATGTGCAATGGCCATGAAAATTGCTAGTTAAATGTAAATCTTTCTCATCTTTTTTTCTGTTTTTGTATGTCATTCTAAGCATCTACTGGTTTTATTTTCTGAAAAAGAACAGGTTAAAAAGAGTGCATACAAATAACTTCTCTCATCACCTGACAGAATCACGATGATGACAGGAAAATAGGTAGCTAGGCCTAATATGTCTCAGGACAACGACACATCAGTCCAATCCAACTGCCTAATGCAATGATGAAGAGTTGGTAATGGCAGGTATAGGTACTAATTAATTATCACACACGATATCAAGTGGAATGGAGCCACCATTGAAATACAGCAATTTACTACCATACTTGGTATTTGCATTGCATTGAGAATGGTTGGCATAGTATTTACTGGGCCGCAGTATGTTGGACAAAGTGGACAAGACTGATAGCGTATGGTCTACTTTATACAATCAACTGGGAAAGTATTCAGTTAGTGACTGGTATATTAGATTTCCTGGCTGCAAAACTCCTTCATATATTTCATCCTTGTCTTACTCTCCACAGATACTGGTTGATTCTGTACCTTCTCATCCTTCTCCCGACTGGTAATTTTTTTTGTTGAAAGTATGAAGCAAAGGACAATGATTATGAAGACCATCAATGTGCTATACAACAGCAACCTTTGAACTGACGTGCAACAAGTCTTTGCTTTGATATTAGAACATAGAACATAGAACAGTACAGCACAGTACAGGCCCTTCGGCCCACGATGTTATGCTGAACTTTTACCCTAAACCTCAGGTCTATCTAACCTCCACCGCTATCTTATACTATCATCAATATTCTCTCCACTAATTCTGATTGAGGATTTTATAATAGATAAGGGAAGAGATTACAGTCCATCTGGACTGATGACCTAAGAAAGTGCACAAAGTCCTCCTTATCTCTATATAATGAATGAAACTAAATTGGTCAGTATGGCTATGAATAAATTTGACACAGCTTATGGGTTTGTGGGAATCCTATTACATTGCATGAATGCTCAAGGAGGTTTTTAAATTCCTTTATACAAAAAGGCCCAATCAAGATAGATATATGAAACTGTGAAAATATGGAGAAGATGAAAATGGCCCTACAGATTATCTCACAAAGAGCAGTAATGAACTGGCAACTTGTTTACACTTGCCTAATTTCCTTTTCCATGAACAGAAGTGTAAAACTGGCTGCCAATTCATTATGGCACATTCATCCAAGATCAATTACCCCCATTTATATGTTTGCTTGGTTACGCTATAGTCCCAGAGGACCAGAGATAGAGAGAGAGACAAAGGGGAAGAGAGCAAGAGACCGAGCGTGAGAGATAACTGGTAGTGGTTTAACCTCAGGGTCACTTCACATTAAGCGAGGGGCGGGTTTCGGAAGGTGGGACCTTCATGATGATATCAGGTGGTATGGGAATTGAACCCATGCTGTTGGCAACATCCCGAACCAGCTGTCCAACCAAATGAGCTCATGACTACATTAAGACTGATGATGTTGCTCTGACCTCAATAGTCACACATCACCTGGATTTGAAGATTTAAACACTGTAATAGAGCATTGTCACCAGTATGATGTATACTAGAAATGTAAATAAAGAATTTATAGGACTTACTAAGAATAAGTGAAAGTTATTGATAGATAAGGATATGATGGTGATAAAGCAGACACAATGAAGGAGCGGTCTTGCTAGATAAGGCAGCCTCAAGAGTGCAAATCAGACGCCTAGCGCTCAGAGAACCCATGGCAGATAGAATCGATGTAGGGACAACAATGCAGGCTTATGTGTACGGAAATAGCTCCATCCAGGTTACAGCAACAGCAGCATAAAACGTGATAGCATTGGTATACATTCAAAACACCTCAGACACTAGTCAGTCTGATTATATCGTGGGAATCTTCCTGCATTTGCATGTAACTTGCTCCTTACAAGGTCCCTTAGTATTCAAAATGCTGCCTAATAGCATAAGTATGCAGTGTGCATTCTCCATGAACTAAGCCTCAACACCTGATAACGTGGGGTTTCAAATTGCATCATTGCCTCCAGTATTTTTTGCAAATGTTAATCTTGCACATTATTCTGAATCTTCATTCTCTCCTTAGAAAACACAAGGTTGTTACCTCTGAGTCTCTGCTTCTATCAGTTCTTGATACTTGAACATGGCCCGTTGCAGACAGTTAAATACTTGACTGCTGCTTTGTGCAGTATCATCTTCAATGGGATGTCTGCTCTGTGTCAACATCCAGCTGTTCTGTTCTGTTAGCTCACTCTGCATAGCAAGCTGATGCTGTAGCATCTCCGAATGCAAACAGGCAAGTTGCTCCAGCTTCTACAGAAGGAAAAAACAAGATGTTACCAATCTTGCTCAACAGACAAAGGACATGTGCGAGGTCAGGAGAAACACTGCTTTCTATGGAAGTTATAGAATGCCAGTCACTCAAAACAACTCACAACCAATAGATTGCAATCCTTTTAGGCTAACTTTTAGCATGATTTAAAAGACTTGTTTCTTAAGCAAAAGATTAAAAATATGCAAGCCAGATCAACATTATCAAAATAAGAGATTATAAAAAAATTATTCAGATACATTTGGATAGAATGGTAAATAGAAAATATACTAGGGATTAATTAGAAGGAAGGTTATTGACACAAGCAATACCATTCATTAGAACTTGGAATTCTGATAAAGTGCCACAAAGTGCCGCAAAACGCAAAGTTAGTTTCTAAAATCACAAGAGTTTTGAAATGTTTGTTATTTGCCGTTTTTTCTCATCCCTGCCATGAATGCAAATCCTAACATGTCTGTTATAGTGTTAATACACAGAAACAGAATAAAGCCATAAAATCGATTGACGACTCTGTATGACTCTATGACTCAGTCAGTGAATAGCTGAATCATACAAACTAAGATGACCTCTGCTTGATTCCTGATCTGTGCTAAATTTGTTGATGGCAGGAGGTCTTGAGGTGCAGGGGGTAATGCTCCTGCCTCTCAGACAGAAGCTCTTCAAATTCCATTCCAGGGCTTGATGGCCAAAGGAAATTTGGTCATAACTTGGCTGAATGGATTGACTATCAACTTGTAAATCTTTCCAACATACAACAAGTGGTAAGAGGAGAGGTTCCTGATCAGCTCCCCCCTGCCCCCCATGTGACGGAGAGAAATAGCAGCCTCTAATATCACTAGCTTTTGCTTGAGGCTACCACAAGTGTAAGCAGTTTGGCCTCATTTGGGGGTTGTGTCAGTGGCTGGATCACAGGTGGGGATCAGACTGATGCCAGCAAATCAGTGTTTGATTCCAATTCTAGCTGCAGTCGATTCAGGAACCAGCTTCCTGCCCTGCCCATTGTGGAGATAGTGGCTCTGTGGGTCAGGCAGAGAACTCAAGCAGGTGTAAATGTTACCAGTGGAAAAAGGTGGGGTGCCGAGGTTAGGGAAAGGAATTCAGTTCATGGTCCTACTCCTGACTGCTATTAAAAAAGCCAAAGGATTGGACATGGTTGTGATGAAATGGGTAGTCCTAACAGACCAACACAGAACTTCTATAGCCTTTTCTACCTAGCCCTCCCTCGACAGCACATCTTGACTGAAGTCCCACATGTTCCCACACACTACCTTGAACCGTGACTCCAAATGTGTTCCTTGACCGCTCTGACCCCATGAGCATAGTCTGGTCATGTCCAGCACTGTGCTCCACAGCCTTCCAGTTAAGCCTGCAGTAGTCGCGATCACCTACTGCCATCATCCAACCCCATAGCATCTCAAGCCCTCCCTTGTACTATTGGCTACACCCCCTTTATGTATCAAACTCCCCCCTTCATTGTCACTGTACCCTCCACATCCCAGGTTGCTGTATCGAATCTGTAGCTTTCAGTGCCCCAGCTCATTAACGCAATGGTGTCCTTAGTTACCCACCCAGGGCCATCGTTCCGATCCTCCAGGACTGACCGTGCTCCACCCCACCCCACCTCACAAACAACTTGGATGGCCAGCTCCAGCTAATGACTGGCCAGATCCCTGATCTCTATGAATTTCTACAACTAACGATCCGTTAAGTCCCCTGTCTGGTTACACCGGAGCTGCAGGACTGACTGTGGCCCACTCCCGCGGCTGTAGTGAGACAGATCTCCAGACTCAGACTGCTCCAATTGGACTGTGTATAAACCCATTGATCATCTGTACCAGCACATCGTAAAAGGCAGCAGGCCCCCTTGTCTAGATTGAACACCATTCCCCTTCAACGATGATGCATGGTCATTTGTTCGATGCATATGCAGAGTAGTTGGCATGTGCTGTTAAGTGTGATGCTGTCGAGCATTGTGCCATTCAGCAATATGTCCACCCACCTGACTGATGACTGTTGACAAACATGTCAAGCTGCCTGGATTTGTGACCGTGCTAAACAGCAAGGCAAAACTGTCGCTCTTTAAAAAAAGTATGGCTGAGGGGAGACAGCCACTCAAAGGCAAGACAAGCCAAGGCACAGATGCTGTGAGAATCCAAGTAGACAAAGTGAGTGCAAACTGAGAGAGTAAGCAAGCAGCCCTGAGATGCATCCTGGTCCAATCTATGAGCTGGGTCTCTGTCTCTTGCAAAGTGGCTTTGCAGCAATTCTTCAAGGATAGTTGCCGGTACATCCCAAAATGTAGCACAGCAGTGCAGAAAGTATACTATAGGTGAATCAGAGATGTGCCATGATGGGGCAAAGAGGGTGGTACATGTCAGTTGAGAACGTCCATGGACAGTTGCTGCCCATGGTGGCTCGTTGAGATATTCGTATCGGGTATCCAAGACAGAGATCTGGAGGAGCAAGAGGCGATCTGGAGGAGCAAGAGGCAATCTGTCAACATGGAGGCACAGTGGTTAGCACTACTGCCTCATAGCTCCAGGGACCCAGGTTCGATTCCATCCTTGGGCAACTGTCTGTATGGAGTTTGCACATTCTCCCTGTGTCTGCATGGGTTTCCTCTGTGTGCTCTGGTTTGATTCGACAGTCCAAAGATGTGCAAGCTAGGTGGATTGGCCATGCTAAATTGTCCATAGTGTCCAGGAACATGCAGGCTAGATGGATTAGGGGAAATGCAGGGTTATAGGTATAGGTAGGGGTGGCAGTATGGATCTGGGTGGGATGCTCTTCAGATGGGCTGAATAGCTTGCTTCTGCACTGTAGGGGATTCTACAGAGTCTCCAGGTACCCACTCTGACTTTCATATCAGAATTCTCCATGTTTTGGGTGGTAGAATTGAACAGTTCATAATAATGAGGCAAGATTAATTAACAATGAAGACGATAATGAGCAATAATCCCCTTACCAGGTCTCTTACTGTTCACTAGTGAGAACTGCACCTTAATGTCCAGAATTTAGTTTGACAATGAAATTTCTTGCTCCCAATGATAAGAAAGGCCATGCTCGATTCCTGAAGAGATTCTCCCAAATTTTTCACCATCACTGAGGGAAACATTTCACGCATAACGTTTTCTGCACTAAATAGGCAACTGAGCGAAATCAAACAGGGTGACTTTAGAAAGAATGTGGATTAAAGAATGAGAGAAAAGACAAGAGAAAAGAAAGAATGAATGCAAGATAAAATGGCATGGGATAAAAAGGGGATAAGAGATGGGTAGAAAAATTAAATGATGGAAAGGGGATTGAGAGTAACAGACAGAAGAAGAGAATGCAAGATAAACAGAGGGTGAATTGGGAAACCCATGAGAGGCGAACAGGGTTGGAAGTGGAAATGGAAGTTTAAAGAATGAAATCCAGCCTTGCAGATTAATAAGCCAAGTTCTTTCTTTTAAAAAAAAACTATAGTATCGATAAGGTGTGGTTCATTTCTTGTCTCTGCTTAGTTGCATAGAATTTTAATAGAATACGTCGTCACCAGCAAGTGGAGCCTCCACAGAGCAGGATGAGAATGGAGAATTATGCATTGAGGCCAAAAGTCGAGTTTGATGCTTCTGATTATTCCATTCATTAAAGTTTATCATGAGTCAGAATAATTGGACACCCTGTTTCCGATGTGCACTAAATAGTTATGGATTGAATAACGAGTTTGCCTCAGGTGCACTTTTTCAGAGCTTATATTTAATATCTGTGCCTCTGGGACACTTAATCACATTAAGGTTCAAGTTATTGTTGATACGTAATTTAATTGCTTGCTCTTAAACTCGGGAGATTTGTCATCCTTGACCTAGAAAAGCAGTAGTTGAGGAAGGCAGCATGCTAAGTCATAAAAAAGTTAAACTATTTGTATAAAATAAACCAGATTACTTCAGAGCATGGTCAGAGAGCAAAGCATATTACTGGTAAACAGTTAGTAAACTTTCACTGGGGAAAATGCTAAATTATAAATGTTTGAATAATCTCCAGGCAAATTTACAAAATAGATAACTGGAGTGGAAAGCTTTGATAGGCCTAATGGTTTTCTCTTGTCTAAAATTCCTTACGTGCTGTCTGGAGGTAAGCTTTCTAAGATGAGCTCTCCTCTAGAAGGGAGCATTCAATTTGTATCCAGAGCCAGGGTGCACAGTGGCCTACTTACTATTGCTCATGTCCCAGCATGGTGGTTCTCTAAAGAAAGGAAAAGGAAACTGGTATTTATATCAGAGTTTATGCTCCAATTCAAAAATAGCACCGTGATCTATTTATGCAGTGGCACCCATGACGTCATGGCAACATAAATCTTTAAATATAGATAAGGTTAAGAATTAAAACTAGGAAAACACAGAAACAATTATACTCAGCCTCTAAATTTCCTTGATAGGACAGTCCCTGGTTTTAATGAGAGAAGGATTGATTTGTTGTCAGGCAATTTCTCACTGCATCTGCATAGAGAATAGACTAATGAACTGTCACCAGAAGTGATTTGCAAAGAAATCTACAGACTGATTATAACTGTTGCTGTGTTTTTTCCAGATGTTACAACTAGTTTAGAAGCTAACATAATAAACTGTTGGTTTGGTTACACATTTCAGCTTGGAATTTATTTTGGGGCAGCAGATGTGGTCATTTTTGCCACTTTCAGTCACGTGTAACTCTCTCACCTTCGGCACTTGTGCCTCCATCTAATAATGGCATTTCCCATAGACACGCAGTCCATTTACTGAGTGTCTTTCACAATGTCACTTTGACTCATTGTACCTTACAAGCAATTAACTGCTTTTAACACCACGAGATGTAGGAGCAGAAGAAGGCCAGTCACCCCATCAATCCTGCTCTGCCATTCAGTAAGATCATGGCTGATCGGTAATTCTCAACTCCACTTTCCTGCCTTTTCCCCATGACCCTTGATTCCCTTACTAATTACAAATCTGTCTATCTCAGCTTTGAATATACTTAATAATTCAGCCTTGACAGCTCTCTACAGTAAAGAAATCCACAGGGTCATTAACCTTTGAGACCAGAAATTCCTCCTTATCTCTCACTTAAATGTTCAACCCCTTATTCTGAGATTATACCCTATGGTCCCAGACTCTTGTCCAAGGGGAAACAACCTTTCCACATCTACCCTGTCAAGCCCCCTAAGAAGCTTGTACGTTTTAATAAGGTCTTGTCTCATTCTTCTATATCCCAATGAGCACCTGCCAAATCTACTCAATCTCACATCATAAGATAGTCCCTCCATACCTGATATCAGCATGGTGAGCCTTCTCTGGATGGTCTCCAATGTAATATGTCTTTCCTTAGATAAGGGGCCCAAAATTGTTCACAGTATTCCAGCTGAGCTCTGACAGGTGTCTTTTGTAATATCAGCAAAACCTCCCTATTCTTATATTTCATTCCATTTGAAATAAAGGCCAACATTCCATTTGCCTTCCATATTACCTATTGAACTTGGATGCCAGCTTTTTGTGGTTCATGGATGAGGACTCCTAAATCCCTCTGTTCTGAAGCTTTTTGCAGTTTTTTTCTCCATTTGAAAAGTATTTAACTCTATTCTTTGTATCCAATTTCATAACCTCACATTTCCCCACATAATATTCAATCTGCCATGTTTTTGCCCATTTGCTCAACCTGTCTATATCCCTCTGCAGACTCTTTGTGCTTTCCTTACCTCTTGGCTCCCCACTTATTTTGGTGTAGTGTGGTTGCAGTTAGAACGTAGAAAAGGCAGCAGGCAATTTGTAGGAGCAGTATCACACAAACCGCAGTGTAATAATTACAAAATAATCTCTTTCTATTAGTCAATTGGGGGATAAACATTAGAGAAACTTAAACAGGAGGATCAACATAAGCACAACAAATCTCCCTTTTAAGGATTGGAATTAGAAGCAGTTATGTTGCATAAATTGCCAACTATTTTCTAGATGTGATATCACAAACCCACACTCCCAATGATTAACTATGGTTGGAGGGTGAGTGTGTTGTAGGTAGCATTCTAGTACTGTAGCTCTAATCTGTGCATTCAGTGTTCCTAGAATAGTGGAATCACCTATTTCATTCAAAACAACTTCATTAAGTTTGCTTTCAACAATAACCTATAATTGTATAGCATTGCAAAGATAGCAAAATATCCCCAAGAAGTTCACAGTTAGGATCAATTTAAAGGAGGAAAGAGGAAAGGCAACTGAAACCAGACTGAGCAGGGCCTTTGAAAGTGAATTAAAGATGTATGCAGGAGGAGGTATTTAGAGAATTAACTTCAGAGCACAAAGAAACATGGCTGATTGATCTACAGTGGCATAAAAGAGAGAGTGCACCGAGGGAAAACACACAGATAAGGAACAGGCATAAATGCATAATAATGGCATATATTTGCAATCTTATCTGTAATCTTTGAATTCTAATAAGAACTGATCTAAAGGGAAATTGCAATGAGTCAAATTGCAGGGAATTTGCCCACTGGTTCATGTTATGTGGTGCTTGGAGACAACAAAGGAGACCATTATGTAACCTGATTTGACCAGAAATGTGCTCTGCATCATAAATAAATCCAAAATGAAAACACAGTAAAGCAATAAATGTGCAAAAAATGTCCTTATTTTTAATTTGTTCACACCCTACAATGGCTGGATCTTGTGCAGTGAAAGGCATCGAAAAGTGTTCGGAGTTAGCGCTGGAAAACCTCAGCAATCTTTCCTGACTTTGGATGAGTCCGATACAACCTGCCTCACCATCAATGCAGTCAAACAAGTTTCTCGCATTGCACTGCAGCAAGACAAATTCCCAGTGCATCTCTCTGGCCTTTGCAGCTTCAGTGGGTGAAATATGTGAGGAAGTCCATGGATATTCATCAGCCTCCTCGGTTGAAGAACATGTTACATCTTTATTCACCTCATCTATCAGTTCTTTTGTGCAGTATTTGGTGCTGTCCACCTCGACTAATCAGTCATCTCTGTTAGAATCTTCAAGCTGACCTCTCGCAGGTAAATGGCGAGAATTCTAGACTTTGGGCTGTTTGGCCTCTGCTCCTGCTCTATCATGGGGCCTTGTGCACTGTTAGTCCATATGAATCTAGCTTAATGTAGGCAGTTGGCAACTGTGTCTTCCATCACCATCCCCCACAAGTTCATTACCATGAACATGGCCTCTAAAATAGTTGGATTGTATTGCCGCTTCTTACCAATGGTCTTGATAACCTGAGAAATCAGAAGCTATCAGTTGTTGATTCTAAGATTCCGAATCACCCCCACTCAATCTATTGATTGGAGCTTTGCCAATGTGTTGAGAGGCAAGAATATTAGCTTGATTCTCTTGATGCCAGTGATGTTGGGGAATGTAAAGCAGTTGGTCTGATGGTAATGATGGTAATCTCCCTTTCCTTCCATTGATACATTTTGTCCACTTTCCTGATCAACATATCAAAAATGCTGCAGGTCATTCTGGAGTGTTTATTTGTCACACACAGTGTGGGTATTGCTTTGACATCTTAAAAACATCCTGGTTATATTGACTTTCCCATCACAAGAATTGGGAGCCTTTTAGAACTGACCACGTTCCATGTTTCACCTTCTACCATTGTACATTTCACCTTTAAATATCAAGCAGCAATCTGGGAAAAGCCCAGTTTCATCTGCACTAAGGATATTTCTTGGTGCATACTCAATCAGGAAATGTTCAAGGCCATTTTGCGTCCAAGCATCTGTCACTGCTGCCATAAGTGGCATACCCTCGTCTCTTATCACACAGATAAAAATGGTCCAGCTGCAGATAAACTCCATGTTGCCCAGCCTCTTTGTCAGGCAACTCCCCTTTTCCTGGAAGATGGGAACAGAAATGGGAACATTGTCTGCTCCTGTTGCCTTGGGTGACATTGGCATAGCTTCTTCAAGCTTCAGAAAGGCAGCCCATTTTCATTCTCTTCCTCACTGTATAGAATGTCTGCTTATTGAACTGTTCCAAAACAGTTGTGCCCTTGTGTTTTCGAATGTTGATAAACTGGATGGTGGAACGTTCAACTCGTTGGCGAAGTCTGCATTTCACTTTGCACCACGGTCTTCCACATGTACTAACTTCATTTCCTTTCTGCTCGAAAACGCTGTCTCACAGCTTTAGCCATACATTTGGGGGTTTTGATGTGCTTTCACACAGAGATCTTGATGGCAAATGGCGGCTCATGAAGAGCTCGCTGATTTTGTGCTCTACCATGATCGAATTCCACTCTGGTTGGTTGCTTCAGTGATATGACAAGCTTGCACAAGTCTGACTAATCTGCAGTTAAGAGTCAGACTTATTGATTTATCACAGACATCCTTTCACTGTATTTGCTATTCTGCCTGTGTGAATGGTTGACAACTTGAATACAACTGGAATTCCAGGTTATCTGAATTTGACTCATTGCAATTTCATTTAGATTTCTGAACAGGAACATTTACAAGTTCAAGTAACTACTGCATTGAAGTACATTTCTGTCGTATTTATTGACTTTGTCAACTAAATAAACCATTTATAAAATTGCTATTATCCGTATTACAGTCAATAGTCACTAAAGATTCAAACTCAACTTAAACATGCTATGACTGGCATCTAAATTAATTCACCAAGACTTTAAGGTGCAAGTTGTTGAAAATTTATTGACAAAATACTTATTTTCCTCAGACTTGTTTAGTGTATTGGTATCAACAAACTACTGAACAAATTATGCAAAGGAATTTGATTTAGTGCTCTGCGTTAATCTTACCTTCACCAGCTCAAATTGCTCCTACCATTATCTATGGCAGTGACAAAACCATACACCACTTTAATGCCGCCCAGCTCAACATCATCCCTCTCACTACAATCTAATTCCAGAAGAACTGAGTCCAAAGGCCTGATTTTATTCAGGATGGGACTATGACATAATTGACGATGAAGAGGGAGTTTTTGTATACAGGTTGAAGAATTCAAGGGAGGGGCTCTTGTGGTGCAGTGGTGTGCAGTGAGTAGAGAGATCTGAGCAGCGTGGGTCCAAAGATCTCTTGTGGGGTTCCAAGAAGCATAAGTAAGCGCAGAAGGAAACATTAAAAAAATGTAAAAACAACTTACCTGGGCTTTTGCTAGCCCTAGGTTCAATGCATTCTGTGTAAAACATGCACCTGAACTTAAAATCCCATTGGAGTGATGTCATTCACTGAGACCTTTGACTTTACATTGGCTCTTGTCAATGCGTGAAGGACCGCCTCACTGATCTCACTGTGGTTTGAAGTGCTAAGCACAATCAATAAGAAGGCAGCACCCAAGTGAGGGTAAGGACATCTCTTGCAATCTTACTCTATATGGAACCCACTCTCGTCAGTAGTAGAGTTTGAAATCAGAGTTGCAACTCATTTTCCCCACAGTCAGTCAATCAGGTTTTGGCAAAGCTGCATTTTATAATAATCAGATTAACTTTTTAAAAAAATACACAAAAGACAACATTAACATTTTGGAGCTCCATGGCAGTCATTCAAAATTGGTTACAACAGAAGGGTTAAAGTAAGCATATATAATGCGAATGAGAAGAGAGAAAATTAGGTTTCATTTTAATGTATAACTCTTTTAAATAACACTCACGTAAATATGCTCCTGAACTATCTGGGCACATTCAGACTGGGGCACTGACCCTGCTGTGCTTAGTTCGTCTAAGAGCAGTGCCTGCAGGTTGAGAACAGCAGTGTGAATCTCCAGGACGCTGACTTGCTTCTCAGCTCTGCAAAGCTGAATTGAAGCCATGCAGACTCCTAGGCTTTCTTCCAGATCCTTCATCTGATTAGCTCTCTGCTGAAGCAGCTCAGCATGGACCTGGAACAACATTGAGCTAGTATCTTATTGTGACATTCACAACAAATAAGAATTCCACAAGTCCTGAATAAAAATGCAAGACACAGGCAGCATTATGTACAGCCACTATGTGGAGCATTTTAGAAGAAGAAATCATTTAAAAGGTGAACCTCTCTTTCTCTTATAGTATATGTTACTTAATCCAGACTTAACCTCAAATCATAGTAGATGACGGAGACACTCTGCAGATTTACAATTAATTATAAATGCCTGATGAAAAGGGTTTTTGTGGTACATTCTGAAACTTTAAACATATACAACATGAACTTAATTCTACACTTTAGATTACAATTTACAGGAAAGAGAAACAAGAGTAAACAACAGAATGCTGGTTAAATACAAGAAACACTGAACAGTGCATATTTATTCAATCAACCTGCTGTCAAAAGTTAAAACCTCTGTGATTCTAATGAACAAACAGTTTAACAATTATGCTGCTATATAAACAAGTTAAAAGTTAAAAGTTTGTTAAAAGTTTTATCTGACTGCAGAAAAATTCCATGTCTGCTAGCAATCATTTTCTCAATCCTACCATGTAAATAATTTAGCCACTTTGGAATTTTGATGGTCAATATTAATTGCAGAAATAACAAAGGCCTTCATTTTAAATACCTGCTATGTCCCAAAAAACATGACAGATTTGGTGTGTGGGTGTGTGGGTGGGTGGGAACCTGACTACAGCCCAAACCTATTCCCTTCACAATAAGTTGTAAAATGCATAATTCAGGACTCAGTTGAGGATCCCACAAAAGGTAAACAGGGCCTAATCACCAAACTAGGGTTGCAGCCTGATTCAGACAAACTTAAGTTTATGACTTTAAGAGAAAGCAAGGGGAGGCCTAATTTGTACGATTCCTGGCAGATGAAGTGAGGAAGCATCTATTAACACCACAAGATATGTACCACTTTCAACACTCTTTGGTGAGTGAGGGGGCAGGACAAATATTTAGATTGAAACAAAGCCACATAAAAATGTCCCTCCAAATCTGCCGTGGATGCATGATGTCCACCATGAGGCGCGCATACTATAGGCAGACATCTTAACTTTACCTCAATAAAGTCCTTGTGTTCAACACACTACCGGTTGTCCATGTGAAACATGGTGTCAGAACTAGGATTGAGGTGAGGGCTGCAGAGCTATAAGAAAGCAAAACCAAAAACAGGGAGATGGATGTACATATAGAGCTGTGAGCTTCCAGCAGAAAAAAAGTAGAGATCAACAAGGCAAGCCACATTTAAAAAAACCAGTTCAAAGAAGAGATAGCAGGAACTGCTGATGCTGGACTCTGAGATAACAAGGTGTGGAGCTGGAGGAACACAGCAGGCCAGGCAGCATCAGAGGAGCAGGAAAGCTGACGTTTCGAGTTGGGACCCTTCTTCAGAAATGGGG
>NC_063332.1:161111775-161223157 GCF_021869965.1 Rhincodon typus | reverse complement strand
CCCCATTTCTGAAGAAGGGTCCCAACTCGAAACGTCAGCTTTCCTGCTCCTCTGATGCTGCCTGGCCTGCTGTGTTCCTCCAGCTCCACACCTTGTTATATCAGTTAAAAGAAAATGCCTTCAGATTTTCCCATACTGATCCTGTTCAAATGACAGGGGATAATAAGCAAAATTGGAATTTCTTCCACACACAATGGCAGAGTTATGAAATAGCAGAAGATTTATTGAGCAAGCCAGAATGGTCACAAATGGCCACACTTTTACCACAATTGGGAAGAGACAGTTTCAAAATATATGCCACTCCAAAGCTTAAACTTTAAAAGCTTTGAAGGCATTATTTGAGTCCCAAGCTAACATTTCAAATGAACTGTACATATCCAATATTAGGGATCAAAGTGAAAAAGAGTCTGTGGATCAAATATTAAGTCAGTTCACAGAAACCTGCCAATTTGCAGAATTAAAGGATGATCTAATCAAAGCCAGGATTGTATTAGGCACATGGGATCTCAAAACAAAAACACACCTACTGAAAGAAGAGAAACATAGACTCAGAAGACTGACAATGTGCAGAAGTGAATCAGCAGCTTGAGCATATTCATGGCAGGACAGACCAATTTTGTATAATGCTGATGGATTCTCTAGGCACAAAGAGCAGAATTTTCTTACACAAGGGGCAGGACAGAAATACTGCAGAGGACATCATACAAAGGAGAAGACATGCGGGCAAAGCAGTATTCTCACTTTAAAAATCTGCATCAGTTTGCATACAAGTGTCTGGCTAAAAAGAATAACAAACAGATACAGATGACCACTATAGAAACTTTGGCTTTGGGTTCTGATGAATCACTCTACACCCTATACCGAACTAGTTCAGTTAAGGCAATAGGTGAGACATTATTTGTGTCTGTTGGAATAAGAACAGCAGGGGAGAATATCGGGTCAATATAAAATATCAGTAGACTCTGCTGTTTCATGTAATGTCATGACCTTATCAGACCTGTGACAAGTGGCTCAACATGACAAAAATGAAGCCCTTGAAAGTAAGCTGAAGGCAATTTTATCCAACTGACAGGACAGATTACACTGGAAGCTCATTGCAATAAGGTGAATAAGGATCTGAAGTTCCAAAACATAAATTGAAAGGCTGATGTGGCAGTGAAAATTGTTAAAGGAATCATAGAAATCAAGCAAATCCTGCACAGATGTATACAAGGCAATCCTCAAGCAGCGAAACACACTTACTGAAGGCATAGAGAGTAGTCCAATACAAAGACTAACGTTCTGCCACACACTAACTATTCTTCCAATCACAAGAAAGTTACTGAAGACTGAAGTAGTCATTGAGTCATATAGCACAGAGACAACTAGTCCACGCCAACCATGCTCCCAAACTAAACTAGTCCCACCTTCCTGTACTTGGCCCAAATCCCTCCAAACATTTTCTATTCATGTACTTATCCAAATATCTTTTAAATCCTCTAACTGCACCCACATCCACCGCATCCTTTGGAAGTTCATTCCAGACATGAACCACTCTCAAAAAAAAAACGTTGCCCCTTGCTTCTTTCTCTTCTCACCTTAAAACTATGCCCCTAGTCTTGGAATCACCCACCCTAGGGAAAAGACACCTGCCATTCACCTTATCTATGCCCCTCATGATTTTATTAATATCTATTAGGCCAACCTTCAACCTCATACGCTCCAGTGAAAAACATTCCAGCCTATCCAGCCTCTCCCTATAACTCAAAGTAGTAACAGGTGTTAACGAAAGAATAAACGTGAAATGTCAGAAAGCCAGATTTCATTTTGACAAGGCTGATGAACCATTGCTAGTGTTAAGTATCAGGAAACTAGCCAAGGTACAAACCTTCAATGGTCTCAACAAAAGCCAGGCAAAGTGGCAACTTGGGGCCTGCAACTGTCACCTCATTGGAAGTGATTGACCAGATATACCATTACAACCACAGACACATGCACCCAACTGGAGAAGTTGTCCATGTGCTGCAGGTGGCTGATTGGGAAGAAGTGAATGTGCCACTTGGACAGATCACACATTAAACATCAGAGCCAGAGATTCTCAGCAATTCACCAACAGATGCCCCAGCAGCAAGAAATGGCCCAGGAATGACTATCCCTGCTGTGACAACATTACTGAGACAAACAGGCTTGGGCTGACAAATAGCAATTAACATGCACACCATGCAATTAGCAGGCAATGTCTGTTTCCAACATAAAAATATTCTTACCATAGCCCCTGATGTACAATTACATTTAGATTGTTGAATTGGTTACTAGCAACATCTTTGAGGCTTACCACCGGCCAGAAACTGAACTGTACCAGCCAAATAAATGCTGTGGCCACATGAGCAGATCAGATCAGATCTGTGGTAAGTAACTCACCTCCTATTTCACATTGATGTCCACTATCTATAAGGCACCAGTCAGGAGTGTGATGCAAAACTGTCCAGTTGCCTGCTGAATTCACTTGTTTCAAAGTCTCCCCACCCCCGGCCTCATCCCATGTCTAGCCCTCCCTTTCATCCCCGCCTCCTTAACCTGATACACCTGTCCTTCCTTCCTTCCCACCTATCTGACCCACTTATCTGACCAATCCCCACTATCCCATACCTGCATCCACCTATCACCATCCCACTTACCTTATCCCAGCCCCAGCCCCTCCTCCCTCTGTTTATTTCCAAGCTCCCGTCCCCTTCCCCAGTCCTGACGAAGGGTGTAAACCCGAAACATCGACTTTCCTGCTCCTCTAATGCTGCCTGACCTGCTGTGTTCCTCCAGCTCCACACTGCATTGACATGGTCTGTATAAATCTCCTTAGCTCCCAAGTGGTTTTTGGTGTTGAATGTTAACTTGTTAAAAATGCAGCAATTTAGCTGTCAGATTTAGCTCAATTTAGCACTTTCGCTCTTTGATTCAGAGATTGTTAGTTCAAGTCCATAACTATAGACACATAGACCAAGCAGACAATTCAGTGACCTATGGAAGAAGCACCACATTGTTGGAGGCTCCTTTATCTCTACCAGGAGGCCGTTCCCACATTATCTTGGCCGATATTCATCTCCAGTCAACGGCACTAAGACTAAATTAGATATATTTAATTAAAGTTAGTGAGAATTACTACATGCAAATTAGATTTTGTGCTTCTAACATTACAACAGTGAGTACACTACAAAACTACCATAGTGATGGCTTGATGAGATGAAAAACACGTATACAAAGATGTTCTTTTGTATCTTGAGAGAGATCGCCCTCTTTTAAGACTGAAAAAAACTTATTGTGCAGTACTACATTGCTTGTGCTACTGCAAAATCATTTTGGATTCATTGTGGGTTTGCATTGTGGGATTAATTTCTCAGTCACAACCCTGCATTTAAATCTTATCACTCATTGGACATGATTTTCAACAAAGGAATTGATGAATTCAAATGCCTCAACTGGGGAGAAAGCATGCTTGATACCCAAACAGAGGCACCAAGTGCCTTCAGGAAGCTGTCTGCTTGGCATCTGAGCAAAAAGTAGGCAGTTGCCTTGTAGGGAGCTGTCTCTGCGTTCCTGAGGAGAACAAGTAGTGGCATAGTGGCTCAGTGGTTAGCACTGCCACCTCACAGCGCCAGGGACCCGGGTTCTATTCCACTCTCGAGTGACTGTCTGTCTGTGTGGAATTTGCACATTTGCCCCTTGTCTGTGTGGGTTTCCCTGGATGCTCTGGTTTCCCACCAGCATCCAAAGATGTGCAGGTTAGGTAGACTGGCTGTGCTAAATTGCCTCCAGCCTCCATGGATGAACAGGCTAGGTGGATTAGCCAGGGGAAATACAGGGTTACAGGGACTGGGTGGGATGCTGTCTAGAGGGTTGGTGCAGACTTAATAAGCCAAATGGCCCATTTCCACACTGTAGGGATTCTATGATTAAACAGTAGCTCATTACATGGCAGCAGCAGAAACAGAGACACAGGCTAGAGAACAGAAAAGCCAATCCTTTGAAAACGCAAACTGTCTTGGAGGCAGTGAGATCCTATGACAACCTCTGAGACCACAATTTGAAGGTCAAGCTCTTTTCCTTGTCTCTCTTTAAAACTGGTATTTTTGTGTGCCTTCACAAACACAAAGGGCTGCCTCCCAAGATGCATTTTGTGACTGGCAGCTCTGCCTCCCACTATAGATTATCCTATGAGAATTATTCCACCAAATATATACTCCCAAAAACAGAAGCAGCTTGAAGCAGTTCCAGGAGAGAGCCAACTAATCATAAAACGCTGCAATTCTTTGAGTTTTGCAAGACGCACTGAAATGTAAAGCTGGTGGTAATGTAACTTTATGCAGACATGTTATGGCTGCACCTAAAAAAAAACTTTAATGGGACTTAAAACCATGAAAATCATGGATCCAAACTAAGCCCCAAACTACTCCTCTCTCACCTCTACCATTAGATGGGATGGCTTATCCCCTATTAGAATACAGTGGCTTGTTGTCTCAATATGACCAACTGAGATAAAGGAAATTCTTCTGATGTAATAAATGGGATATGAAGTGTTAGTGTTAAACTGCCGCATTTGTCATGTGGCAAATAAACAACAATAATATATCTGCGAGGCTTGTAATCTTCTAATATCAGCAAAATTTTGATCTCAAGGCAGTGATGAGATATATTGCTTCATTAAATTTGTTCCATTATATTGATGGGTGAATTGTTGTTGCATTTGAGCTGAAAACAGCAATTATCATACCAGAGCTTGGACTACCCTCAGCATATGCTGTATATCTATCAGTAAAAAGATAAGATGACGAGTTTTCAGGTGTGGATTGTGGGGCTAATAATTTGAAGCATCCTTCCCTCTTAATTGGATTCATGAATTATTTCCCTCTTGCCCCATTTCAGACATATGCAGGATTTGTCTTCACTGTCAGTGGAACAGTGGATAGATGAATGGCACCTTTTCACGTTTCACACTCATTCAATAACTCATGACAAAAGCTGCCAGATACAAGAAGCAGCTTTCTGCATACCTTACTCGCTTTTAGCAGTCATGCTAAAAATAAGTGAACAGCAGGATAAGCAAATCCAAGAATAATAGAATTAATTTCAAAAGGCGGGCAGCAGGAGGTACGTAGACACATCATATTTGACGGGCAAGCTCAGACATTTTCTAAAACAACAAAAACAGAAATTGCTGGGAAAACTCAGCAAGTATGGCACATCTGTAAGAGAAAACAGAGTTAACATTTCAGGTCCAATGACCCTTCTTCAGAATCCTCTGAACCCTTAGACCTCAGAATGGTCTGAAGAAAGGTCACTGGATCTGAAATGTTAACTCTAATTTTTCTTAACAGATGCTGCCAAACCTGCTGAGTTTCTCCAGCAGTTACTGGGTTTTTTTTTTGCAGATTTCCAGCATCTGCAGTTCTATGGGCTTTTTTTGCCCCCAGACATTTTCTAGCTACTTATTACAATCCTGGTCTGCAAGCTTGGGAATTACAGGGTAGGGGACTTCAAGTTTCCTAAAAATGGGTTGTTCATTCCTCTAAATCTTCAGTAATACTAGAACTTCACTCCCATCAACTGGGATCTATCTACATAATAGGGGAGGTATTCGGAGTTCTAATGTGCAGCAAGATATCTCATCTGTCACTGAAAATCGCAAGGACCCTGCCTAAAAACTAATGATGGCAAGAACATGGATATCCTACTGACTACAATTTTTTCAACAAGACGACATATTCCATTGACAATACCTTGAATAATCTATTAATTTTACAAAAAGGAAGTGAAAATTGATTACATATACAAGAATATGACTATAAGCACACTCAGTTTCCTTTATTCTAACTTTTACTATTTTTATATACCAGCAAGTTCTATTAGCCCACTGTTGGACCTCTAATTCATACATTCATGAACCCAATTATTCATAGGAAAATATTATTTGTATCTCCTACTCTGGCACACCATCAAGCAGGTTATGTCCACAAATGAATACATGCCTATTGTTCCACAGTGCAATAAAGTGTGTCTAATTTGTTCTACAAAAAATGCTCATACAGCAATATTAAATGAGTGGAAAATCTTCCATTGTAGTTATTAGGTAGTGTGTTTGGTTTGCCTGCTATAAATAACTCAAAGAACATACTGTTTGATTCAATCAGCCGATTTGTGGGACATACGGCTTATGTATCTGGCATTGCACTGGCAATGAACACAATGCCGTTCAACTGCATGGTATACAATAGCTCATTTTGGATTGACAGCAACCTCTGGTATACCACTTCATACCCACTGCATAGTAGCAGCATGAAACAGCTCGCTTAATCTGTTGTTCAAATTTTCAATATAGTCTGCCTAACACAGACCGGCCATTTTTCCTTTTCCATGGCAATGCTGATCAATAAAAGTCAACTTCCAACCATCAGCATCCTTTTCTTTGGTCGTATAAATGGTTATGATCATTTGAAATTTGACATTCTTGCATGTGTCCTGATGGAAGGTGAAGACATAATGCTTTGACAACATATTTCCCCTCACAGCAATATCATGTTTGGTAACACCAAAAGACTTTTACAAAATCTAAACACGTTTTCTGCTCTTTTCCAAGCTGTCAAACTGAAATAATTTATTAATACACATACAGTCCAGCCCTTTTGTTAGATTACAAATCTGTATCTAGTCACCTTGAAGTTGAGTTGCTCATTTGTAAATAGGTCCAGCTGTTTGAGCTGGAGTACCTATAGTTCTTTAAACTAGGGATTGATTTCAGTTCTCCTTTGAAACTTTTCCCAAGGCACAAAGCAAACACTATTGAATATCTCTGCAACTTACTTCTTAACACATATCAGACCATTTCCTTCCTAAACCTGCTAGTTGACCAGAATCATTAATTACCTCCACTGGGAGTTTCAAAGCAGGACACCTTTTAGGATTCTCAAAGTCTTTCTACTTGAAATGTCAGTCTTTCGATTTCTTTTAGCAAGTCGAGGACACCTTATGTCAAGTAATAATTATGGCTGGAGTTGAACTTTCCACAAAGCTAGAACAAATGCTACCCTTAGCAAAAAGGTAGCACAGAAGGATGAAAGCTTAAAATCCAACTTCATGCAAACATCACTCTCAAGTGCAATTCTTATTATGAGAAAATGCCATGGTCAGCTATGGGAGGAAAAAAAAGTTTACTTATTCAACAACAAAAGAAAAAATGAATACTAGGTTCAGAACAAAGGCTACTCTATTAAGGTTATAATTACAAGACATAAAAATACTACTGGGCACACTTGATATATATTTGATGAATAATGAATTGTATCAACAGCAGTTTTCAATTGTTTTGCTTGCAGCAATTCCTTGGAGAATGGTTATAATATGAATTTGGAAACAAATAGTATGGATGCAGTTAAGAGTGAGCCAGTGAGGGCAAAAGCAAAAGAAGAACATGATGATGAGAATAGATGAAGACGGGATAGGCAACAGTCTCAATATTGGCAATAACATGTAAGAGTTGAAGTCGGCCATCCAGCCCATCAAAACTACTATGCTATTCAATTAGATCATGGCTGATCTTATTGATAATCCTCAACTACACTTTCTTGCCTTTTCCCCATAACCCTTAATTCCCTTACTGATAAAGGAACTGTCCAACTCAGCCTTGAATATACTTAACAATTTGGCCTCAACAGCCCATACCTTGTATAAGCTTAGTGAAACTTCTCCAGTGCAAGTATGTCTTTCTTAGATAATGGATTCAAACTGTTCACAGTATTCCTACTTATGTCTGACTGATGCGTTGTACACTTTTGTCAAAGCCTCACTGCGTACATATTCAATTCCCTTTGAACTAAATGCCAACGGTCCATTTAGCATCGCAGTTGTACATGAACCCATCTGGTTCACTAACATCCTTTAAGGAAGAAAACTACCACTGTTACCTGCTCCACCCTACATGCGACTTTACACCCACAGCATGGCGGTTGACTAATGTTTTAACGACGATCTGTAGCTCAGGTTGTGGTTGGAGTTTTTGGTTGGTTCGCTAAGCTGACTGGTTTTCATGCAAATGTTTCATCTCCCTTCTAGGTGACATCATCAGTGCTGTGTGGACTCCATTGAAGCGCTGTTGTTCAACCCTGCTTTGAATTTATATGGTCCGGTCTGTCATGGTAGGCAGTCTTGTTTCCTGTTTTGTACTGTAGAGGTAGGTAGATGGGGTTTATTTCAACATGTTTGTTAATTGCATCGGTGGTTGAAAACCAGGCCTCCAGGAATTCTCATGCTTGTCTTTGTCTTGCTTGTCCTAGTTCTGTAACTTTGTCCCAGTCAAATTGATGGCCTTCTATGTTGGAGTATATTGAAATGAGGGAGAGTTGGTTGTGCCACATTATATCCCAGTTTTTGCAACCTGTCTATACCTCTCAGCAGATTCTTGGTGCCTTCCTCACCACTTGTCTTTTCACTTATATTTTGTAGTGCCTTTGCTGTTAGAATGTAGGAAAAGCTGCAGGCAATTTGTAGGCAGCAAACTTGCTCAAAAAGCAATGTAATAATTACAAAATCTTCTCTTTCTATTAAATGATTTGAGGGATAAATACTCCTCCGAGCACCATAAACAAGAGAATCATATGCTGAAACTAATGAAACTCTGGACTCCTATTATGATACACATAAATGAAATTGCACAGATACTGCAATCCATGAAGGGAAACCATTTGTAAGTGAGTCTGTTGCAGAACACATTCTCAATTAAAGAAACTCTCTTGTCGATGCGGTTTTGAGTAAAGGCACTGAGTCAAAGTGGAAGGAGAAGAAAGCACTGAAAATCTATGTTGACCCACTCTAATCCCAAGATACAGCTAGATTTTAGCATGTGATAACTCACCACAGGATTAGGTGTGGTTTTATTTTAATAATTGAAGATAGTGTGAAGAGCCCTGTAGCAAATGCTTCATGTACTTTTACAATATCAGAGCAAAATGGCTCAAGTTGTGAAAAAGGCATTAGTTATCATTTATCGTTTTACTTAGATCCACAAATACTTTTCTGGTGGGTAGACCATTTTGTTAATTGACCACGAAGCCCTGGCAGTCATATTCCGTTCAAAGAAAGGAATAATTACCCTAGCAACGGCACTGCTATAGAAATAGGAGTGATTTTGATAGCTCTTCAAAATGATAGCAAATATCATTAAATTTGTAGATCATGTAAATGCTGACTTATTTCAGATTTCCTATAAAGACTGATCCATTTCTAACCATTGAGGTATCTGAGAATTACATTACATCCACAAATGACGTGCCAGATACTAAAAACAACAAATGCTGGACATAACAAGGTGTAGAGCTAGACGAACACAGCAGGCGAAGCAGCATCATAGGAGCAGGAAAGCTGACATTTCAGGCCTAGACCCTTCATCAGAAAAGGGGGAGGGGAAGGGGGTTCTGAAATAAATAGGGAGAGAGGGGGAGGCGGATAGAAGATGGATAGAGGAGAAGATAGGTGGAAAGGAAACAGACAGGTCAAAGAGGCGGGGATGGAGCCAGTAAAGGTGAGTGTTGGTGGGGAGGTAGGGAGGAGATAGGTCAGTCCAGGGAGGACAGACAGGTCAGGGGGGCGACATGAGGTTAGTAGGTAGGAGATGGAGATGGGGCTTGAGGTGGGAGGAGGGGATAGGTGGGAGGAAGGACAGGTTAGGGAAGCGGGGACGAGCTGGGCTGGTTTTGGGATGCGGTAGGGGGAGGGGAGATTTTGAAGCTTGTGAAATCCACATTGATACCATTGGGCTGCAGGGTTCCCAAGCGGAATAGGAGTTGCTGTTCCTGCAACCTTCGGGTGGCATCATTGTGACACTGCAGGAGGCCCAGGATGGACATGTCATCTGAGGAATGGGAGGGGGAGTTGAAATGGTTCGCGACTGGGAGGTGCAGTTGTTTATTGCGAACCGAACGTAGGTGTTCTGCAAAGCGGTCCCCAAGCCTCCGCTTGGTTTCCTCGATGTAGAGGAGGCCACAACGGGAACAGCGGATGCAGTATACCACATTAGCAGATGTGCAGGTGAACATCTGCTTGATGTGGAAAGTCTTCTTGGGGCCTGGGATGGGGGTGAGGGAGATGGTGTGGGGGCAGGTGTAGCACTTCCTGCGGTTGCAGGGAAAAGTGCCGGGTGTGGTGGGGCTGGAGGGGAGTGTGGAGCGGACAAGGGAGTCACGGACAGAGTGGTCCCTCCGGAAAGCAGATAAGGGTGGGGAGGGAAAAATGTCTTTCTGATGAAGGATCTAGGCCCGAAACGTCAGCCTTCCTGCTCCTATGATGCTGCTTGGCCTGCTGTGTTCATCCAGCTCTACACCTTGTTATCTCAGATTTTCCAGCATCTGCAGCTCCTACTATCTCAATGCTGGACATCACAGCAGGTCAGACAGCGTCCATGGAGAAACAGCAAGCTAACATTAAATCTAGGTGATTCTTCATTAGAGCTGAAGTGAAGTGGGGAGAAGGCAGCATTTATGCTATAGTTGGGGGGTGAGGTGGTTGTGGGGTGTAGCGTGCTGGTGGAGAAAAGATGTTGATAGTTCAGATTAAGTGATCAGAATGTGAGAATGGCAGAACAATGGTGTGTCTGTCAGACTTGAAGGAACAGACAGTCCCACTGGGATGGGGGAAGGGGAGAGAGGACATGGGGACAGAGAATATAACAAGTAAAGCTAAAAGAAAGGGAAGAATTAGGAGCTAGTTCACAATTTGAAGGCATTGAATTCAAATTAATTCCAGAAAGCTGTAAAATGCCTAGTCTGAAAATGAGATGTTGTTCCTCCAGTTAGTGCTGTGATTCACTGGAGCACTGCAGCATGCCGAGGACAGACAAATCTGAGCAGGACGCTGTGTTAAAATGATTGGCTATGGGAAGGTCGGGGTCATGCCTGCGCACAGACTGGTTTGCGGTCACCCAGTCTGCTTTTTGGTTTCTCCAATGTAAAGTAGGCCACATTGGGTGCGGCGAATACAATACAAAAGATTGGAGGTGGTACAGGTGAAATGCTGCTTCACCTGGAAAACTGTTTAGGCCCTTGGATGGTGAGTAGGGAGGTGGTGAAGGGGCAGGTGTTGCACCTTCTGTGGTTAGATGGGAAGGCAGGATAATGTTGGTGGTCGATGAACGAACTAGGATGCTCCAGAGAGAACGATCCCCGAGAAGTGCACTTGGGGGAGTAAGGGGAAGATGTGTTTTGTGATAGCTTTCTGCTGGAATTGTCGGAAATGATCCTTTGAATGCAGAGGCTCAGGGATGAAAAGTGAGGACAAGGGGAACCCGATCACGCTGTTGAGAAAGATGGTAAGGGGCAAGGGAGGAAGCACGGGTGATAAGTCGGATGCAGTTGAGGGCAGTGTTAACCACAGTGGGCTGGAAACCATGGTTATGGAAGAAGCAAGCCATGTAGCAGTGCTACTTTGGAAAGTGTCATCATCCAAACAGATGTGAAGTAGGCGAAGGAACTGGGAGAATGGGATGGAGTCCTTACAGGACGCAGAGTGTGACGAGCTGTAGTGAAGGTAGCAATGGGACTCAGTGGTTTTCTAGTGGATGGCAGTGGACAGTTTATACCCCAGAATGGAGATGGAGAGGTCAAGGAAGGGCAGTGTCAGAAATGAAAGTTATAGAGGGATGGAAATTGGAGGCAAAATGAACAAATTTATTAAGGTCCTGGCAGGAGCTTGAAACAGCACAAAAACAGTCGTCGGTGTACAGAGAAAAGAGTTGTGGGAGGCAGCAAGTGTAGGACTGGAACAAGGATTGTTTCACATACCCCATAAAAAGGCAGGCATAATTGGGACCCATGCAGGTGCCCAGAGCCACTCCTTTGACTTAGCAGAAATTAGATGACTTAAAGGAAAAATTGTTCAGTGAGAGAACAAGTTCAGCCAGGCGAAGGAGAGTAGTGGTAGATGGAGAGTATTCAGGCCTTTGGTCAAGGAAGAAGCCAAGAGCTCACAGAACATCTTTGTGGTGAATGGGAGGTATAGAGGGATTGGAAATCGATGGTGAACAGGAGGCAGTTAGGCCCAGGTAAGTTAGGAGAGTGACTTGTGAGGAATGGTGTCCAGTAATGTGCTCAATTATGTCACGTGTGGTTGGCCAGAAGAGTGTAATTGTGAGAAATTGCAGGAATATTTTAATACGAATTGAATTTAGACCAAGGCGGAGTTCTCAGTCATTAAATAATCATTATTTAGAGAAGGATTAGAAATAGTTTGTGAGAAGGACATTATCAAGAGCATACAGGGTTGGTTTATATGAAAGAAGTAGCAATAATATATTTTTGATATGTAAGTGTAGATAGAGGTGGTGAAAAGTTGTGAAGTTTTTCTCAGAATAAGAAATGATGCATCCACTGCTCCTTTAATTTTATGATTGCACAGAAGAAAACCATGGGAACAGGTTTATGTGGATTTCTTTGGAGTGGAAGGGAAAGAGTACCTTGATTTGGTTGATTGCTATGGTAAGCTTATCCACATTTTTATGCGTTCATGGGATATGGGTACACCTTCACCACATGGACTGCAGGGATTCAATAAGAAGGCTCACCAGCACCCTCTCAAGGGCACTTAGGGTTATGGAATGAACACTGGCCAATCCACATCCTGAGAATGAATACATTTAAAGAGATGGACAAATGTTTGGTATGTCCTCAATTCCACAAGTCTCAAAGCTACTGAGGTTTTGAAAACAGTGTGGAGCTGGAGGAACACAACAGGCCAGGCAGCATCAGAGGAGCAGGAAAGTTGACGTTTCGGCTCGGGACCTATCTCTGAGGTTTTGAAAAGTTAGCTTGTAATTAGTGTATTGCCAGAGATGTCAGTGCTAGATAATAGTCGACAGTTTAAAATTTATCACACATAATACCACAATATCACCCAACACTGAATTGCACTGTAGATGGGGATGTACAGTTTGTGAAGAGGTCTTTCCAGAAGCATTTTCTAGATGACAAGCTAATCAATAATTTCATTGCTTCACTTCAACTCAAGGAAGAAAATCTTTTGTTCTCTTACCAAATAACCCCTATGTTTCCCACCTTACTAGTTAGAATCTAAACATGCTGCTAGGACAGGATTTAATTTGCTTAAGCCTCCCATCATTGGGAAAGTAAGAGAAAAGAAAGGCAAAGTGAAGATGGATCTTCATTTATTTGAAATGGCACCTGGAGAGTTCAGTGGCAGTCAGAAGAACATGGTGAAAAACTGCCAAGGTGATGAAGGAAAAGTACGTGATTGGAATTATTATAAAGAGACTAGGTGCGTTCATCTATCCAATGAAGATTGGAAAGAGACTCCATCATATTATTTAAATCATTTGCTTGCAAGTTGAAATCTGACCATGACCACATGATCAACTTCTATTATGGTCCCAGCTAATGTTATTACTGGACGTATCAGATCCTAGACTGAAATCTGGCTTGGTAAATCCTTTTTATTTGCTTCAAAAAAATTGGTCTTTTTACTGAATAAGAAACACACACTGGTGCAGGTTCATGTTTAACAAAGCAGAGGTTTAATTTCAAAAGAAGGTAAAATAGTATAAACCAAACTATTTAAGTATTCCCAAATACATTGTAAAATGCAGTCCCATTAATCACAACAACACTCCTTTACAGTTCTCATACCAGAGACAATTTCCTTTTTTTTCCCCATCTATCAGGCTTAACTGGCTGTCACTTCAATTCACCATTTTGAGATCTGATAGCCTCTTCCTGTATACTTTACACACTGATCTCAGACTTCTTCAGCCTCAAATAACCCCTTAGGGTTTAAATGAACATATCTGGTCCGGACCTTTTAAACTAAACTCCTAAAAATAAGGTAATCTCCTTCTTAACAGTCTTAAACTATCTCTCTTTTTCAGACACAACTACTTTGCATATTTAGCTTCAACCAAGGCTTCTATAAACTATTGAACTGAAACCCTAAACTTTTTATGACAAGCTTTTTGGTGCTTGCTCTTAATAAAATTCCAGAGACTTCTGTCTAAAGGAAAATGCATTACACTGTTCAATTTCTTCACTTGTAAACTCTCCTAACGTAAAATAAATTCCATTGGCCTCCAAAATTATTTCTCTCACATTGTTTTTAAACGAGAAAAGCACTATGGCTACAAGAATACCTACAAGATCATCTTCAAACCTGTCAGCATATAACAAACCCATATGCCATTATTTCAAAATACAAATATCCAAAATAAGACATTAAAATATTTAGACATCACACACATTATGTCACATGAAGTCCCATGGCTTTAGGTTAAACATGGGCAAGAAAACATCCTGCTGGTTATCACGTACCTCCCTCTCTCTGCTGATAAATCTGTACTCTTCCATGTTAAACAACACTTGGAGGAAGCACTGAAGGTGGCATTGGCGCAAAATATACTCTGCGTGGGGGATTTCAATATCCACCACCAAGAGTGGCTTGGTAGCAGCACTACTGATCAAGCTGGTCGGGTCCTAAAGGACATAATTACAAGACTGGGTCTGTAGAAGCTGGTGAGGGAACCAACAAGAGGGAAAAAACATTCTTGACCTCATCATTACCAACTGCCATCTGCAGATACTGTCCATGTCAGCAATGGGAAGAGCACTGCACTGTCCTTGTGGAGAAGTCCCGCCTTCACATTAAGAATAATTTCCACTATGCTGTGTGGCACTGTCTCTGTGCTAAATGGGACAGACTTCGAACAGACTTCGCAACTCATGATGGGGCATCCATGAGGGCCTGTGGGCTATCAACAGCAGAACTGTACTCCAGCACAATCTGTAACCTTATGGCCCCGCATTTCCCCCACTCAACCACTACTATCAAGCCAGGTCATCAACCCTAGTACAATGGAGAGTGCAGGAGGGCATGCCAGAAGCAGCACCAGGCATACCTTAAAATGGAATTGTCAATCTAATGAAGCTACCAAACAGGTCTATTGGAAGCCAAATTTTATAAGTAACAAGTGATGGACAGAGCTAAGTGATCCTACAACCAACGGATCAGACCTAAGATCTGCAGCACTGCCAAATCCAGTCATGGATGGTGGTGGACAATTAAACATCTCATCAGAAGGAGGAGGGTCCACAAATATTCCCAATGATGAAAGAGCCCTACACATCAGAGCAAAAGATACAGCATTCACAGCAATCTTGAGCCAGAAGGGCCGAGTGGATGATCCATCTTGGCCTCTTCCAGTGGTCTCCAGCATCATGGATGCCAGTCTTCAGGCAATTCAATTCACTCCATTTAATATCAAGAAATGATTGGAGAAACTGGATACTGCAAAAGGTATGATCCCTGACAACATTCTGGCAATAGTACTGAAAGGCTCGTGTTCCAGAACTTTCTGCTTCTCTAGCCAAGCTGTTCCAATATAGTTACAACACTGTCATCTATCTGACACTGTGGAAATTGCCAAGGTAAATTCTGTACATGAAAAACAGGACAAATCCAACCCGGCCAATTACTGACCCATTATTCTACTCTCAATTATCAGTAGAGTGATGGAAGGTGTCATCAACAGTGCTATCAAGCAGCATCTGCTCAGCAATATCCTGCTCGGTGATGCCCAGTTTGGGCTCCACCAGGGCCCCTTAGCTCCTGACCATTTTATATTTTAGGAACTTATGAATATTTTACATTTCAATGTTTGGTGTAAATAATGTGTGGGTTTTTGAATGGGGAAGGAATATCACATTGCAAGATTTGAGCGTTTCATCATAGTGCCCTCTCTGTTGGAAATGTGAAAATAAAGTTGTTCAGTAAAGACTGTCTACAGCTGAGCACATGATAGTTCTACTGAATGGACAGCCAGCATATTACACACTTCTCTGAACAACTGCCACAAAAACCAGATTAACTAAATATTGGATCATTTATTGTTTCTTTTGGTCTTGCTTAGAAAACTGGAGGCTAAATCAGGCCACATTACAATTATGACTGCAACAAATTAAGTCATTGATTCCCAAGCATTATGAGATGTCTTAATGACGTGATAACTTTCATTTTCATTATAATTTACTTCTTTATTATTAGACACCAAAGTCAAGCTACAAGAAAGTTAGACAAATGACATAGAAAGATTACAACACAAGAGACCATTCAGCATATCTTCTCTTAGTAATTGACTAGTGTTACTCCTCAGCCCTTTCTTACTAGCTCTGAAATATATTTTCCATGTCCAGTTTCCTTTTGAAACACATAATTAAATTGGCCTCCATCAGTGGTAGTGTATTTCAGATCCCAGCCTCTCCCGGTGTAAAAATAAAAGGTCTTCCTGATGTCATCTTTGCTCTTTCACTATTCCTTGACATCAGCATCATCAGGTTGTACACCATTCTGCCAATGAGAAGATGTTTTCTCTAGTCCTTTGTCTTGTCTCATGATTTTGGTCACTTCTATCAAATTTCTTCTCAACTACCTCTTCTCTAAGGAGAACAACACCACATTTCTCCATCTCTTCCCTGAGCTGGAGGTGAGCCTTCTGCCCCCATCTAGGTATTAATTAGCCATAATCCTGGCAAACTGTGGAACTGGTACAAGGGAACAAATGGTCTACTTATGTTTCTGTGTTCCTACTGATCAGTTTGGACATGTTGCAAAACTACATTTTAAAATACTTTCCATTTCCTCACAGGCTTCCAATATTCTCAGAAATTTGAAATGACATTTCTCAGTCTGAATAGTGTCTCCACATAACTGAGCAGCAGAAGCTCTCCAATATCATCTTGGATTTATTAACATACTTCAGGTAGAATTTTCACTCTCATCTTTCAGATACAGGATAAGTCATACAATTCAACTTATAGAATCCATTAGCTCTGTTCAGGGGTGAGTAATTTGTTGGTGATAAGATAGAGCTTTTAACAGGCAAGTGATATACTTGCAGAGCGTTCCCATCTTGGCAATTTACCCTGCTGCACTTGGGATTTACACAGTCATGCAGAGAGCAAGCTATTAATTATCAAACAGCTTATCAGCATTTGATGTGAAAAGGAAAACTGTGGCTGCTGGAAATCTGAAAGAAATGCAGGAAGTGGTTGAAATGCACGGCAACTTGGGCAAGTAAAAAGCTAGCATTTTAGGAATAATCCTATGTTGGCAGAGAGGCTAATCAATTCATTTATTCCCACCACTTCTATGTTTAATAAAGTTAATGATCCTAAAAGCTACTAATGTATGAACAAATTCCTCTATTTTGGTGGTGTTGCATAGCCTTTGAAATAAAATGGGCTAACAGAGTCACTGTAACAGTAGGGGAGCAATATTGGATGACGCATTTGGAGCTTCTCTACAAGTCACTCACTGTGCAATCTCAGGGCCAATGCGTTGCAAATCAATAATGACATTACTATACAAAGTGCAGATGTAAGAATTTCTAAATCTGGTGTGTCATTTTTAATCTTTGCTTTATGATGTTAGTAACAAGGATTTAAGCAGGATGTCACCGCCAGCCACATATTCCCTTCCTGTCCCTTGTCAGCGTTTCGCAAGGACTATTCCCTCTGGGACACCCTAGTCCACTCCTCCTTCACTCCCAACACATCCTCCGACCCCACGGCACCTTCCCCTGCAAGCACAGAGGGTGTAATGCCTGCCCATTTGTTTCCTAAACCCTCGGTATCCAAGGGCCCAAACACACCCTCCAGGTGAAACAGCGATATACCTGCACTTCACTCAATCTAGTCTACTGCATTCACTGCTCACAATGTGGTCTCCTCCAGAGCAGCAAACACAGCACAAACTGGAGGACTGCTTCACAGAACACCCATGTTATGTCCTTTAAACAAAAATCTTGAGCTTTCCATTGTCGGCCACTTCAAAGCACCACCCTGTTCCCTGGCCAATATCTCTGTCTCAGGTTTGCTGCAGTGCTCCAGCGAAGCTCAGCACAAGCTGGAAGAGCAGTACCTCATTTTCCACTTGGGAACCCTGCAGCCTTCTGTACTTAATATCGAGCTCAACAATTTTAGATATTGAGCACCTTTCCCCATGCTTTTCCCCCCAACCCCACACGCCAGGCCTTGGCTTCACACGGGCTGTTACCACACACTACCCGTTGTCAGTCACTATTGGTCCACTCCAGCAGCAATTCATTTCATCATACTGACCTTTATCCACTCCTTTTCTGTCCAACTGTTTTTCTCTCTGTTTTGGCTCTATCTCCAACTATCGTTTACTCTCTCCCCTACCCCACACCCTATCTTCTGTCTAAAAACCATTCTTTTCCCAGCTACCATCAGTTCTGAAGTAGGGTCACTGGACCCAAAGCGTTAACTGATTTCTCTCCACAGATGCTGCCAGGCCTGCTGAGATTTTCCAGCAACTTCTGATTTGTTTCTGATTTCCAGCATCCGCAGTTCCTTTGGTTGTTTTTAAAAACACAGAACCTGTGCACCCTATTAGCAAAACCAAAACCAACTATGCAGACTTACAATGAAGCAGGATTTCATTGGAATAGGGCATTTCATCAGATGCCCACTTAATTAGGAATTCTGTTTAAGTTTATCTTTGTTGGGAAGCTGCTGGAAGATTGAGCTGATAATGGCACAGTCGGGCAATAGGACCCTTAAACGCCATTTGTTAAGATGCTCCCTATTGGTCGCATTTTCTCACCTAGGATACTCTCCTGATGTAGATATCTATTATGCTGCGTCACCAAGCATGGGTCGAATAGTAGATTCTGAGAGCAGGGTTGTTGAAGCAATCAGGAAGAGGTGACAATTGGAAGGGAAGTTAGGATCAAGACCAAGGAAGGAAAGGGCAATCAGGTGGGAGATGGGGCACCATCGAGAGGGGATGCTGGAGTAGGTCATGGAAGTTGACAACCATCTTCAGAGCTGTTGCAGAGCTTGGAGGAGCAATGTTGGTCTTTACTGCTTTGCATTCAGCTAAGAGAAACTTATCTTTCTCAGCGTGGCCTCTACAAGTCTCTGTTCAAACTATTGGCTCGGCAGTGTGTAGGTACAACTCTTCTGAAGGCTGTCGGCTCACTGATAGCCAGAATTCAAATCAATCCAATTGTGGGACGGGATCTAGAAGGAGATACTAGGCTTAGATTTGTTAATGCCAAAAGGCAAATTTCTAATTCAGGCAAGGGTCCTAGATGCCTATACTTCAGGTGGTATTAGTATGGTGGATGAGGTGTCAAACAGCCACAACCACAGTGCACCTCTGGGCTTATATCCTTTGTGAAGACCTGTTCCGTGGAGATGACATCACTTTCCATTCAGGACGTGCTCCAGACGAGAGCAAAAACCTGCCTTGGTTCATGAAGGAAGTTCGATCATTGCTAACACCAGTCCACTGTCCAAAATTTCTCAATAGTGTGCCAGTTTGGCCAGAAATAAGGACAGGACTGCGTAAAAGTTGGTCTTAACTTCATTTTTGGTGCCGCACCTCAATCCCAGCAGACTTGGTTGTGCCCTATTTTGGACATTTTCCGGTTTTGTGTAGGATGGCTTGGGCCATGTGCAATTCAGGTTAAAAAATGTTGGGTGGGGTCAAGGGTTACTGGACATTGGCTAGAGTGGCTTGTTAAGCCAGTAACTAGTCAGGAGTCACACTATATCAACGCACAGCCTAACTGAACTATCCAGGTCAGTTATTCTGTTTCAATTTTACTGAACTATTATTGACACTTGCATAATTCTAAAACTGTCTGATTTTTGGACTCCCCTGATTTTACAGGGAGTGGTCTTTGAGCTATCCACATGTATATATTGGTATGCACAGACAGACACTTCTTAATTATTCAACGTATATGCCCTCGAGTTTAAAAGAAATGCTGAATATATCCTCCACAACAAATAACAAAAATAAGACACATGCCAGGATTTTCCACTGACTGACATAGTGAGAATAATGGCAGATGTGATGAGGCTATTGGGCCAGAGACCAAAAATCAGATTCTCGCCATGGAGATAAGTTTCGACTTGAATTTCTTGGCCTCAGGCAGTGAAAAGCCTGTCTATATCCATTTGCATCTCATTTATTATACAACTCACCAGAATTAACTTCTGCGAATCAGTACAGGGTGTACTTGGCAACTTTGCTCTTTGGCCTCCCATGTGGATGAGTACATAACTTGGGCTGCCTCCACCAAGACCTCCTCAATACCTTGATTTCAAAATTTGTCCACTTTTGCTGTCAATTCTACACCTGCAGTAGGTGCCTCCATGGGAACCCAGGCTGTATGTGTCCCTGGCCCATTGATTTGATTTGATTTGATTTATTATTGTCACATGTACCTAGATACAGTGAAAAGATCTGTTTCGTGTGCAGTACAGGCAAATTATACCATACAAAGTGCATATGATAATAGAACAGAGCGAGGAATACCACGTTACGGCTCCAGAGAAGGTGCACAAAGAGTGAGATCAGCATTAAAGTTCAAATTTGAGAGGTCTGTTCAGAAGTCTAATGACAGCGGGGAAGAAGCTGTTTTTGAACCTGCTGGTACACAGATTGCCCCAACTGGAAAAAAGATCATGAAAGGCTTCAGTTTCTCACTTTAGCAGACCGAATCAGGCAGCAGCCCTAGACTCTGAATGGCGCTGTAAAACGTAGAGTAAACAGGTAGCTTGTGGCTGAGACGGTCACTTTAACAGCAAATGAAAGACAGCAACATGTGGCTGTAGGAAATTGTGAAGTGTCAATGTGAAAGTGAGGAGGACATGACACTACGAAACAATGCTATGTCAATATAAATGTACCAGTAGTTTACACAACAAACACACTGTATGTACCTGAAAAGTATGGGATGTATGGAAATTAAAGAGGGGGCAAGCTTAATGGGGCTAGAGTGATCTCCAGTTAGTCAGGGCAAGACTGTCACAATCAGTCCAGTGGCTGGATCATTTCCAGTCTGAGAGTTGGTGGTCAGTTATGCAATTGATTTGCTGCAAGTTTGGGGATTAGTATCATTTCAGTCCAGAGATTGGGTTACTGTCAGTCCTGGAAGATAACCAAAATCTGTCTGGGTCTTGCTGGTGGGCCATCGTGAAGATTCAGTCTGAGAATGGGCTGTTGTCAGTCGGGGCTGCCCTGTAAGATCTATTTGGTGGATAGGGCACAGTCAGTCAGAGGGATGGAGTCTGTATATTCAGGGTCTTTCCATGGCATTGTCAAGGTTGTGGGTACTTCAAGTCTAGGGATGGGCCTTGCTGCATTCGCTATCTGAGAAAATGGTCAATTATAGAGGGAGACTGAATAAAGCAGGATGAGATGGTCTGATAGCAGGGAGTAACAGCTTGCCTTCAAGGTTAGGGAGAACAAGGCAAAAGAGACATGAAGCTGGAAAAACAATCACATCCAAGGTTCACGGCTGAACCAGGAATGAGACACCAGTTGTTACGTAGCAGAGCGGGTGGAAGGTGCAGTTTTGTGGAAAAATGGGTTTCCCTTCGGTTCTGCTGAATTATAAAGTGGGCCCGGATTAACATGTTTTGTTTCCACTTGTGCGCAGCCAGCAAGAGGATGAAGAGATCACTGGCCTTTAAGAAGCCAGCCTTCAGCACCAAGGCACAAACATGAATGGAGAGATTATGAATTGCGGACCACGGATTTAAAATAAAATTAGTGAGCGCATCACTGGCTAGGCCAGGATATATTTCCCTATCTTTACCTGCCCTTGAAAAGTGGTGATGACCTGCCATTTTAAACTGTAGTAGTCCACATCGTGTAGGTACACACAAGCATACAGAGCACTGATCATACAGTCAGAGGCCTAATGAAGAAAGTGGGGATTGAAGACATTGGCTGTGAGAGATGGCAATCATAGAATCATAAAATCATAGAATCCCTACAGTGTGGAAACAGGCCCTTCAGCCCAACAAGTCCACACTGACCCTTGGAGCATCCCACCCAGACCCATCCCTCTAAAACCTATCTATCCCTGAACACTACGGGCAATTTAGCATGGCCAATCCACCTGGCCTGCACATCTTTGGATTGTGGGAGGAAACCGGAGCACCCGGAGGAAACCCAAAAGTTAGGGAGGAGTGGGTCTGGTTGGGAAACCCAGTTACCCAGTATTGTTAAGTCTGAGGTTGGAGCAGTCTCCATCTAGTTTCACTATCCCACTGGTCTTAAAATATATTGAAATGTTTTATCCATTACCAAATACGTACTTCATCTATATTGGGTTCAGAAAAAAAAATCCATCAGGTGTCATTAGTAAACAAAATGATTGATTTATTTTGAAAAGATGGTCACAGTCAGAATACCTTTAAGAGGCACTCTCATAATATCATGACTGTATTGTAGCATATGAACTAAAGGTATAAAGGTCTTATATTTCACTCCTTCTCTCAGGTCACTTACAGCATGATATACAACATGGAAGCCTGCTTCCAGTGGCAAAGTTCTAACGTAATGTTAACCTAGGCATTTATGTGCTTGTGACTATAGTACTTGAATAAAATAATTAGCTGTAATAAACATATGTTGGATTCTTCAAGACTACAATACTCACTTATGTTACAGAAATAACATAAGAATTGCCACATAAGTAAAATACCCTGTAGTAAGCAAACTCACCCCGAAGACCAATCAACAAAAGATGCAAAGCAGGTTGACAGGCATTTTGAAATATAAAAGTATAAATATTTACCCTTCTAAACACAAACATGCACACACACACACATACACAACAGTTAAAAGAAGGAAAAATAAAAGAAACCCTTTCTGCAGAGATTAACTTCAGAAAAAACAACTTTTTGGCCAAATCTTTGTTAAAATGAGTGTATATATATATGAATAAAATATAGGAAATATTCCAGATGGCTTTCAGACTGACATCCTTCCACATTTAGACAACGTCACTAGACACAAATAGTTGCCACTATATGCATACAGTTATTACTGAGGATCTCTTCAGATGCAGTTTGTTCAGGAAATGTCCAGAGGAAGTCTTCCAGAAGCCTTTCAGGGAGAACAGCTGTTTCAATATTTTAGCTCTCTGATTAGTACCTCACAAAGGTTTCTCAGAAATGTGACAAAGGCTGGGCTATGCTAGGCTGGGGATTTCATCTCTTCACAAGCTACACACAAACTAAACTCGAAAGCTATATCAAATAGCCACAACTCCTGACAGCCATAAACTCAGATGTGTGGCTTCCATTAAGTCCAAATAGTGCACTGAAGATATGTGATTTCCAATTAACAAGTTCAAAGAGTTGGCTTAAATCATGTGACTTCAAGTATATTTTAAAAAGTGTCCTTTCAGTGACCTTCACAAAAAGTTCTACTATCTCCCTAGTACTTCACATTGACCGATTTTTCACAATTCCTTAGATGTGAGGTTTTAAATTATATGAATACTGGAAGGGTCCTCACAACAGCATGAAATGTAAAATGGAGGTTAAATCAGAAGCATAAAGCCCCATTCCAAAACTTAAATGAACATAATCCACCTCATAGGAGCAAATTAGTTGGCAAACACTCCTAAGATCAGATGTAAGTAGGTTGGAACTGGGTATAATGTTTCTGGAATGTTTACACTGCACCCAATACAAATCTATATAACTTGAGGACTTGGGGACGTGGAAGGTTTAAAGACTCCTACATTACAAAAGTAGTCTTTCACCACTTACATTGAATGTAAACTCTATGTAATACCCTGAGGTCATGAAAGGCACTACATAAAAATAAGTTGTTTTGTTTAAAATGCCTTCCTATGTCACTATTCAAGGTAGGATTGGATTAGAGGACAAAGGTAATGTCAATAATTAGATATTGCAACAGAGAAGTAAATCCAATCGGAACTAAATTGCTTGTATGAGGATAAACACCAGCTTGGAATGGTTAGGCCAAATGGCCTGTTATGGTGTCACAAATTTTACACATCCTTAAGTAGAAATGATGATATTGTTAGCAATGTGTGGTTTACTTCTATAATATGATAATGCAGCTATGTTATCAGCTGTGTGATGTTACCCCAATTATGGACAGTTCATTGGAAAGTGTTTGCTGGTTTTTGGGGAATGGGTTTGTTGAAACACTTGATGCCTCCTTTCTTGCCGTGATGTTACCAACTGTACAGGTGAAAAGTGACAAATGTGGCCACTTCTCACTGACTGCGATACATAACATTAGCTGGTTGGAGAATTGAGTTTGTATCGTGGCCTGATGTTGGATCTTGGCTGGAACACTTTTCTAACCATAACAATAATTAATTCTATGTTTATATTCGACTATAAATCTGAGTCTGCAGAATATGTGGTGTAGCTGCCAATATTTGTGTTATGCCAAGAACTAGTAATTAAATATTGCCCCATCAAAAATCTGTACAAAAACAATACGCCTAAATAGTCAAATCTGAACAGTTGCTTCCACATCTTTGATCCAGCTTACCATATTCATTTCTTCATAAACTTTATCATTTTCTTCCTCATACAATTTAATTTTGTCCCTCATATATTCCTGTAGAGCTAACAGTTTGCCCTGGTCACCATGTCCCACTTCCTTAGTTTTCACCTTTCCCTAAAAAGAGGGAAAAAGACAGAAAATCTTTCATTAATCATCAGAGAAGTAGCTTCTTTTTTATTAAATCTCAGAATTCTAAGAGGTTCAATCCAAAATTTCCAGTGTGTCAAATAAACTTAAACATATACATAGAAATACATATATAGAAAACTTGTATTTCAGTAAAAGTTGCTGTCACTGATCGTGCACATTCACAGGGTAATTACTATACAAAATGGTGGATAATGGCACCATTTAAAGTGCCTGGCATTGACGAAAGGCCAGAAACTCAGCAGACAGACCTGTGGCCTATCAAGTCTTAACTGTCAAAAATAAACGAGACCCAAAGCAGTACCTTTTAAACCTTGCCGATTTATTTAGGCATAGGAACAAATTGATTATGGAAAGATCTTACTCCCCTCACAACAAGAGCACAGCAAAAGGTGGTTGCAGACTCTGCCCTCATATGGTAATCATAACATGGTCCCCAGGCCAAGTTTTCAGGCATCATATTGTACTCCCGCTGAAGTTATGGCAATACGCTGAAAATGCCACAGATTTTAAGGGCCTCACATCAAGACATATTTATATTTCTATCCCTGCTCTTATATGGTATTATTAATAAAAACACATTGAATTTCTAGACAAATCAGCTGCTATGACTCAATGGTGACAGTTAAGATGCTCCTGATATTGGGACTCTAAGAATATCTATCCTTTCTTTTCGAAGTTAAACTTTACACCTTCTCTGGAATTTACTTACAACTGGGAGTATATTTGACATTCACTTTTATGCTTGTTACAGATCACCATACCCAGTTCCGAATAAAAATAGGTCATATTCTTGAATTTATCCATAAAGTTCCATTCCTGTTCCAGTCACTCCCCCTTGAATGCATTTATTCACAAATTTCTTTTGTGTATTATATTCTTTGCAAGGCTAGGATCAAAATTGATTTAACAATGCTGACTTATCACAAGATAAATCTCTACTAGCATGAAATATATCACAGCAACGTGCTTTCCAAAACCGGAGTCTTTATCAAGTGGGTTGGCTTTGATCTGACAGAATAGTTTATGTCACGATTAGCCAGAAACTCCATTATCATTGGATCATGTGTACCAGGATGGTAAATGTTGAATGAGAAGCTGTGGTTTATTTTCAGCTCGCAATTCTCATGTGTTTCTAACTATCAGGAAGCCACCCAGTCTCTGTTTCACGGCTAATGTGGATTATCATGTAGCAACTGTGGAGTATTTCTGTCATATCACATTTGAAAATATGTCAAGATGGAAAGATGAAGGTGAATAGATCAAAAAGGCTCACTGCTTAGAGAAGCAAATTAAACCACTCACACAAACATCAAATTTATAACACTTTTGCATCAGTGAGTGGTGCCAATGTGAACCTTTTAACAGAGATCACTGCAATCTGTAAAAGTGATCTATATATAAACAGTCCTGGATCCTTATTGATAAGATTTCTACTTATCAATGTTCCCTCAATAAATCATACAAGCACAGATCTGTTTCAATTCAGGGATCTTCATGCTGCTACAGTTTTTTATTTTTTTTGTTGCACCCATAACTTTGGCTGCAGTCATCCAGCATAATTTTCATTAAGACAAAAACAGGGATTTATTTTTCTGATCCATCTTAATAAACATTGTTAAAAACATAGCTACTATCTCTAATTGACAACTGTTCCTAAATACCCAAGTATCACACTGTTTCTTATATAATGTCGGGTGTAGTGATTGTAATAAGGTCAGCCAGGTGGACCCCATAGAATAAGAGTTCCCTGATTGGAGCTGTTACCCTGGTCTAATCAGGGAGCCCTGGCTGACAGATACAAACAGAGGTTCTGAGAAAGCAGGACCAGTGTCAAGTACTATGCACGTGTAAATAAAGGGTGACTTGGTGACTGGATACTGGCCTCTGTGGAGTTATTTCAACAGTTTAGAATATTATACCACTAAGCTGCATGGGAAAGATTCTCAAATATGTTTTATTCAACAGCTATACTATGTAAGTAGAAAGGACTTTCTTCGGTATTCATCGAGCAGAATGGTTGAGGCTGATTTTAATGGTCATTGCCAAGCAGAATCCAATAGAAGGAGAAGAGGATCAGTTAAGACTAAGCAGACATTTACTTGTTCCATTTCTGCCTCAATCTGGAGTAATGCAGATGAAGTCTGCAATGACACTATGATAGCGCCCCTAAGGCTACCAGGAAATCCTGGCCTCCTTGCTGTGTTCCTCACAACCTTTTTGTGTTTCGCAGCATAGTTCAAGGCTCTGTGCTACCTGCTTTTAAGTGGAAGGCAGTACCTTCTCACTGATGCCTTGATCTTTTAGTCGGAAAGTCAGCAAACAACATGCAAATGAAAATTTCAACGATACTGCAATCGAGCTTTGCAAAAATAAAAATCCTGACTGTTCCGGATACTCAGTTGACATCACAATACCTGCACATCCAGAACACTAATAGTTTTGTGCATTACTTCCAGATGGGGAAAACACTGGCTTGACTGTGTATGCTTCAGTTAGATTAAACGTCATGGGACAGAGTTTGAAACTTCTTGAGAGCTCCGAGAGGTAATCCCTTCTATGATATTTCATTTTATGAAAAGTGGCAACGCAGGTGGAGAAGGTAGTGAACAAGGCATACGGCATGCTTGCCTTCATTGGTCGGGGCATGGAGTTTAAAAATCGGCAGGTAATGTTGCAGCTTTATAGAACCTTAGTTAGACCGCATTTGGAATATTGTGTTCAATTCTGGTGGCCACACTACCAGAAGGATGTGGTGGCTTTGGAGAGGGTACAGAAAAGATTTACCAGGATGTTGCCTGGTATGGTGGGCATTAGCTAGGAGGAGAGGTTGGAGAAACTTGGGTTGTTCTCACTGGAATGACGGAGGTTGAGGGGCAACCTGATTGAGGTCTACAAGATTACGGAGGTCTGGCAGCATCTGTGAAGGACAAAACAGAGGTAATGTTTTGGGTCCGGTGACCCTTCCTCAGAACTGATGGTGGCTGGGAAAACGTCAGTTTATATGCAGAAAATAGGGAGGTAGGTGGGGTAGGGAGTAAACGCTAGGATAGAGCCCAAAGAGAGAGAAAGAGAGTCGGACAGACAAAGGAGTTGCTAATGATCAGGCTGGGAGGGTGAGTAGTTGTTTATGGGAACTGTTAGTGACTAACAACAGGGGGTGTGTAGTGGCAGGCTTTGTGGTAACAAGGCCTGGTGTGTGGGGTAGGGGGCTGGGACATGGGAGAGTTTAGGCCCTAAAATTATTGAACTCAATATTGAGTCCGGAGGGCTGCAGGGTCCCCAAGTGGAAAATGAGGTGTTATTCTTCTAGCTTGCGTTGGGCTTCACCGGAACACCGCAGCAAGCCAGAGACAGAGATGTTGGCCAGGGAACAGGGTGGTGCATTGAAGTGGCAGGCAACAGGTAGTTCAGGGTCTTTTTTGCGGGCAGAACATAGATGTTCTGCGAAGTAGTCGCCAAGTCTACGTTTCGTTTCCCCAATGTAGAGGAGATCACATTGTGAGCAGCGAATGCAGTAGACTAGATTCTGGAAAGTGCAGGTGAAGTGTTGCTTCACCTGGAAGGTATGTTTGGGCCCTTGGATACTGGGGAGGGAGGAGGTAAATGGGCAGGTATTGCAACTTGGCCGGTTACAGGGGAAGGTGCCATAGGGCTGTGGGGAGGTGTTGGGGGTGAAGGAAGTGTGGACCAGGGTGTCCCGGAGGGAACGGTCCCTGTGGAAGGCAAACAAGGGAGGGGAGGGGAATATGTGTCTGGTGGTGGCATCTTGCTGGAGGTGGCGGAAATGGCGTTTGATGATCTTCTGGATGCTGGTTGGACAGTAGGTGAATTTACCTCATTTTTCGCTGGGGGGCCCTACAGCCCTCCGGACTCAATATTAAGTTCAATAACTTTAGGGCCTGAACTCTCCCATGTCCTAGCCCCCTACCCCACGCACCAGGCCTTGTTACCACATAGCCTGCCATTACACACCCGCTGTTGTTAGTCACTAACAGTCCCCATTAACAACTATTCACCCTCCCAGCCTGATCGTTAGCAACTCCTTTGTGCAACTGTCTTTCTCTCTCTTTGGGCTTTATCCTATCGTTTACTCCCTATCTCACCCACCTCCCTATTTTCTGCATATAAACTGACGTTTCCCAGCCACCATCAGTTCTGAGGAAGGATCACCGGACCCGAAACGTTAACTCTGTTTTCTCCTTCACAGATGCTGCCAGACCTGCTGAGCTTTTCCAGCAACTTTGTTTTTGTTCCTGATTTACAGCATCCGCAGTTCTTTTGGTTTTTGCCTACACGATTATTAAGGGCATGGACAGAGTGGACAGTCAGAAACATTTTCCCAGGGTGGAAGAGTCAGTTACTAGGGGCCATAGATTTAAGGTGCGAGGGGCAAGGTTTAAAGGTGATGTGCGAGGCAAGTTTTTTTACACAGAGGATGGTGGGTACCTGGAACTCGCTGCTGGGGGAGGTAGTGGAAGCAGATACTATAGTGACTTTTAAAGGGTGTCTTGACAAATACATAAATAGGATGGGAATAGAGGGATATGGTCCCTGGGAAGGGTAGGGGGTTTCAGTTGTGACAGGCAGCATGTTGGTGCAGGCTTGGAGGGCCGAAGGGCCTATTCCTGTACTGTAATTTTCTTTGTTCTTTGTTCTTGTTCCATAATTTGAAATGCCAGTTAAAAAAATCTAATTTATGAACTGAAGTTAGCCAAGTGGGTGCAAATAAGCAGAAAAACACAAGTTACCTGAAATTTTTGAGACTGAAATTAAGACAAATCATGATTGTCAGTAAACGTTCAGGTCAATATGCTTTTTAGCCCTATGTTAGAAATGAGGCTGTTCACCCGCAGGCTTGCACTTTAGCCTTTAATGTTGAATGGCTTAACTAAATCCACCAGATTATTGCTCCAACCACATCATTATAGAGGTGGTGTTGCTGGATGTCTTAAAACACAAAGGTGGGTAAATCCCTGGGACTGGATCAGGTGTACCCTAGAACTCTGTGGGAAGCTACGGAAGTGATTGCTGGGCCCCTTGCTGAGATATTTGTATCATCAATAGCCACAGGTGAGGTGTTGGAATGCAAGAGGTTGGCTAATGTGGTGCCACTATTTAAGAAAGGTAGTAAGGAAAAGCCAGGGAACTCTAGACTGGTGAGCCTGTCATCGGTGGTGGGCAAGTTGTTGGAGGGGATCCCGAGACACAGGATTTACATGTACATGGAAAGGCAAGGATTGATTAGAGATAGTGAACATGGCTTTGTGCATGGGAAATTGTGTCTCACTAACTTAATTGAGGTTTTTGAAGTAACGAAAAGGACTGATAAAGGCAGAGTGGTGGATGTTATCCATATGGACTTCAATAAGGTGTTCAACAAGGTTCTGCATGGTAGACCGGTTAGCAAGGTTAGATCACATGGAATACAGGGAGAACGAGCCATTTGGATACAGAACTGGCTTGACGGTAGGACATGGGGGGTGGTGGAGGGTTGCTTTTCAGACTGGAGGCCTGTGGCCAGTGGCGTGCCACAAGGATCAGTGCTGGGTCCACTGCTTTTTGTCATTTTCATAAATGATTTGGGTGTGAACATAGGAGGTCTGGTTAGTAAGTTTGTAGACGACACCAAAATTGGAGGTGTAGTGGACAGTCAAGAGGTTACCTCAGAATACAACAGGATCTTGATCAGATGGGCCAGTGGGCCAAGGAGTAGCAGATTGAGTTTAATTTAAATAAATGTGAGGTGCTGCATTTTGGAAAGGCAAATCAGGACAGGACTTACACACTTAATGGTAATGTCCTGGGGAGTGTTGCTGAACGAAGAGACCTTGGAGTGCAGGTTCATAGTTCCTTGAAAGTAGAGTCAAAGGTAGATAGAGGTTAGTGAAAAAGGTATTTGGTATGCTTGCCTTTATTGGTCAGTGCATTGAGTACAGGAGTTGGGAGGTCATGTTGCGGCTGTACAGGACATTGGTTAGGCCACTTTTGGAATACTACGTTCAATTCTGGTCTCCCTGCTATAGGAAGGATGGTGTGAAACATGAAAGGATTCAGAAAAGATTCACAAAGATGTTGCCAGGGTTGGAGGGTTTGATCTACAGCGAGAGGCTGAATAGACTGGGGCTATTTCCCTGGAGCATCAGAGGCTGAGGGGTGACCTTATAAAAGTTAATAAAGTCATGAGGGGCATTGATAGGGTGAGTAGACAAGGTGCTTTCCCAAGTGTAGCGGATTCCAAAACTAAAGGGCATAGGTTAAAGGTGAGAGGAGAAACATTTAAAAGGAACCTAAGGGGCAACTTTTTCATGCAGAGGGTGGTGTGTGTATGGTATGAGCTGCCGGAGGAATTGGTGGAGGCTGTTACAATTACAACATTTAAAAGGCATCTGGATGGGTACATGAATTGGAAGGGCTTAGAGGCATATGGGCCAAATGCTGGCAAAAGGAATTAGATTAGTTTAGGATATCTGGTCAGCATGGACGAGTTGGACCGAAGGATCCATTTCCATGCTATACAGCTCTACTAATCATGACTATATTTAACAGAAACAATTTTTACCAACAGATCACAGGTCTAAAGGTTGTCCCCTCCAAACTCACTCACCCAATTCTTCCACTGTTGTTCAAGTTTTTCTGTCTCTGTCTTCCTCCAGTCTGTCAGACGCTGTTGGATTCGGGACCTCTCACACAACTTAGGAAGAGACAAACTATTATCCATTTTGCAGAAATTCTCAAGGTAAGTCAGCATCATCTTTTGAAATTCATCTTCAGAAAGTAAGAGTGGACTTTTCATTAAGTTTCTTTAAAGAAAATAGAAGTGAATCACTAGATTAATCCAAGGGATAAACAAAAAAGAAACAGGGGTACATTACATTGAAACAGTTCACTTCACAGATAGCCATCACATATCTAACTTGTGTGGAGGCTGTAAAACACCTTTTTTTGTTATATCATTACTTTAATAGGTCTTTCTTTGGCCATTTAACCATCCTATATAGTTAAGTGAGCTGACTCCAGTCTCTTCAGAGAATTTTGCTTACCATATTTTCCAAAACTCCCCAGTTGGAATCTGAATAAAGAGTACATTACTACTGCTACATGAAACATTTTTATAGTTGTTTGGAAGCAATGAAAAGTTGACATTCTAATACTTTTCACAACATTATTTACGGATACATTCTTTGCCCCTGGTTTTAAATATGAACTCATGTCGTAGTCCATTGTTTCACTGACATCTTGTTAAATCAATCAAAATGAAAAGATTTGGAGATGAACTTGTCCACATTTTTAATCTACATTAATGCTCACACGATTTCCAAAGCCTCAAAACTACAGCTTAAGTCAAATTCACATGGAGAAGGATGGAGAACATCAGGGTTAACAAGTGGATTTATCACAAGCCAGTTCTGTGGAACTACTTAGAATGCATTTAAAAAACATTGAAGTGCTGTGAAAGCTCTACAAGATTCAGTGAACTGGCACTCAAAGCCCCAGAAAATGTACTTTAAAATATTTGCCCTGCTGGCACAGCAGATGGTAGTACAGATGTCAGCTATTATCATAATTCACACAATTACTACTCCTGTGTACCATGATTTGTAAGCTGAACAAAAAGTAGTTTGAGAGTCCTAGCCACACAGCAATGTAGTTTAATACCCAATATTGATTTCAAGTGCTCATAAAACATTAAACACAATTGTAACACAACTTCATATTATCACAATAAGGCAGCCAATCAAAATCAGTTTTGACCACAATACTTATATGTAGAATGATTGGTTATAGCTGCGCAACTTTTTAAAATATAAAAAAAATTAAACGGAATCGTAAGATCAAGAGATAAAAACAAAAGAGCTGCGTTTTTCTATTGCTCAAATCTATGGGGTCAGCACAGGACTTGATGATTGTTGGAGCCTTGGTCTGTTCTTTCATTCTAAGTTATTGTCTGTACGAGGTATAGCCTTGTTGGAGTCTTGCCAGTAAGCAAGAGTCCACTGATGGGACTAACAAAAACCCAGTTAGTACAGTGTGATTGTCACTGTGGCACTGGAATACAGAGGGCCAGAAAAGGAAGAGAAGGAGTGTCAAGGATCACAGCACATCTACTAAAGGCTGAGCCTGAAATCTTACTAGGAATATTTTAAAATCTTTTCCTGAAAATTGGCCTGTATTTATATATATATATCACACATATACTTTCCCAGGCAATGACAAGGCTTTTGTTATGTTAGTCAGGGTTTCACAATTGTGTGGGACAGACTGGATTGATCAGTCTTTTTGTGACTATCCTGGTTCAGATCTTCGTAAAGGGTGAGGCAGAAAAATTGAGCAAAGTGAAGCTGCTCTTCTGATTTTTCCTTCTTTCTGAATAGACTTCAGCTCATTCCTGGCATTGTACTAAAGGCAAGCTGACAGTCCCTGCAAAGTGTTGGAAATGGACTTGGGAACAAGGACCCACTGGCATTTACAGGCAGCAGATGGGGAAAGGGCAAACAGCTGTAGCAATGCTGGAAAAGAGCAGGGAAGCAACTGGATGACTCATTGCCAATTTCCTGACTGAGATTCTGCCTGGCTTAGGGCAGGATAACCAAGTAAAATATAATTCAGAATCTTTTTTGTTTAAAATATTTTGTTGATTGCGATTTATGGTACCTACACTGCCATGACTCAGAATTTTTTCTGCCAGCTATCTTAGGTGGATTGGCCATGCTAAATTGTCCGTAGTGCCCAGGGAGTGGATTAGCCATGGTAAAATGTGGGGTTATGGGGATAGCGTATAGGGCTGTTCTTCAGAGGGTCGATGTGGACTCAAGGGGCCAAATGGCCTCTTTCCACACTGATTCTGCTCATTGCCTCATTATGAGTTCTTCAGCACATTCCTTGAGGAAGTGTATGGTTGGAGAGGCAGAATTATTCACCCTTGTCAAGAACTCTTGGTTGTCACAGCACTAACGCCTCATTTAAAAACCAGTTGTGTACCACTTCAGATGCTGCAAGCTAGGACCTCACACCATGGTGCCTAAGGACACGGCCTGAAGAAAGTTTAGCCCATTCTCCACTTCACAGACAAGGACCAGAAGATGTTCATTGACGGTGTTGTGGAGATGAGGGTAGCCCTATTTCCTGTGGAACAGGAAAGCCATGCTACCTGACTGAACCAGCCTGGAGCCTGTATCCTGGGTAAAGCAGGAGGCCTAGCAATGCAGGAAGAAGATCAATGATCTTCTGTGCTCTGCAAGGGCAAGTACCGCCATCTTCTCTTTGCTAGTTTCTTCACACGCAAAGGGCCACCACTCACTGTAATGCTGCCACAGCACATGCTTCTCACCGATGCTCGTGGAATTCAACTCTCACTATTGTCAAGCATCATGTCTTCTCAAGGGCGTTCACCCATCTCATTAGCCCTCATTATTGACCCTTCCCACTCACTCACTGGAGAAAACTCACCACCTCTCCTGCTCTTGCATCGCGTCTAACTGCTGTTTCATCATCATCAACGCCTCCCTTTGCCTCATAGCAGGAAGGAGTCGTCCATTCCCCTGACTGATATCTCAACAGCTATTCAACTGACCTACCTGTCATCCATGGGCTGCTTTCAACTGGCCTGCAAGATTGACCGTGGGCCATTCCCCAGAATACAAGGACACTGATCTCAGACCTGATCGACTGTGACCAACTCACTGGAGTGGAATAGGATGAGCATCTTGACTGACTGACTCAAGTGCCCGTAGTCACCCCGACCCCACTAAGGAGTGCTTTTCTTTGATTCATAAATTTCCATTTGCCTGAAGCACATGCAGCATGTTTGCTGCACTAACTGATGGCAAATGCTGCATGAGAGATGTTGATGCAGCACACAGTGTCATGCAGCAACAAGTCCACCCCATTGACAATTCCATGCTCCCCACTGTGACAAGTTGCCTTCCTCTGTGTCTGCACTAAAAAGCAATGCAGGCCACAGAAGCTGGCAGCCTCTAAGTCAGTGCTGAAGGCTCTGTGTGCTAAGAAAACAATGTGACCCACACAGAGGCTGGTGGCCTGTAAGTCAGCGCTGAAGTCATTGAGTGTGTGCTAACAAAGCAATGTAAAGCATACAGAGACTGGCAGCTTTCAGGTAGGTGCAAAATGAATCATAGAGTCATAGTTAGCACTTAGAAATGAAGCTAAGAGCCATAACATCTCTAGATCCGTGAAATATACGTGTGTCCCTGCATGCAGGGTGACCTGGCAGAAACATGCAAGACATATATATCCCTGCACTCTAAAGGAAAATATTGAATGGCTGAAGTGGTCTGAGATGGTCCCAGAATAGAGATAACATTACAGTGAAACTGGTGGTTTGCCACTGCTGACTGGTGTCAAAATTGCCGTGGAGCATAAGGGACATTGTTGTGGAGAAGCATTTGCACAATGGCCCAGCTCAAGCATTTGGTGAGCTGCAGCAACCAGGTACCCATCTCTGACTTACATGTCGGGAATTTACACCGTCTGGTTTCTTGCAGAAGGAAAGAAAAACCAGAACTGGTGCATAAATAAGGTGAATTGGACCATTAGTGAGGTGCAAATGCATGGAAATGAAGTAGTCACTGCTCAAATGGTGAGATTTGGAAGTCGCTATTTAAGATCTGAAATTGAAAATTTTGTTTTGATGTTGAGAAACTGATATTTTCATTTTCTCCACATTTTTACACCTTCTTCACCACACAAGGAAGGGGAAAGTTCCACCCTCCATTTCTGCTCAAAATAACGTTTGATAACAATAGTACAGAAATTTCCATATTGATTTTGATGCTTTCACACAAGAAACCTTGGAATATGAAAAGTCAATCATCCAGTCAAACTTATCATAATGCATATAATAACCTATCACATTCAGTTCTGTGGGAAAAGTTCAATAATGAGGGCAGCATTAGATAAGGACTGGTTTCAGAAGGCAGCTCACCACCATCTCTTCAAGTACAATTTGGGATGGGCAATAAACACTAGCCTTGCTGGAAAAATGTATATCCCAAGCTTACATACTACAAGTAAGGGCAAGAAAAATCGCCATGAGCTCCTCAAGATAGACAAGTAGAATTCCAGAAAACACAAACAAGATTATGTACATTCAAGTCTCTTTTTCATCTTAAATGGGAAATAACAGTTGGTCCAGTGGCTCATCTCATTCATGTTTAAATTGCTTTACACATAAACATAATACTTAATTGGCAACAAGGATAAAATTTATTGAAACAGATCTCTTCTAATATCAGTGCTTTATATAACAAAATATAACTGGAAATGTTCACTTTGGAAGTGCATTTTGTGCAGATGCTCTAATTATCTTTCTGGCTAGCTTGCCTAAGTCTATTAAGGCGATGTACACATTAACTTTAAAACTCTTAAGTATTTAACCTCAATATTGATTACTTGGCTGAAGAAACTGAGCTGAATAAGAATGTAACCAGTGTCATTTGATTACATTAAGCCTGTACCTGGAAATCCACTCAGCTTTTAAAAGTCAAAGGAATTAACAATCTCACAAAATTGCCCACGAATTTCTAATACTTTTTCATCCACAATCTTATGAACGCCATGTACTTTAAGGAGAAGGTTCACCACATCTTTCTGCAGTTCAAGACTAAGTTTCAAACCTTTTAACACACTTACTGGAAAATCAATTCATTCCAATGGCGTAAGAAATTCTGTTCTTCAATTTCTGAATGTAGTTGTTTTGATATTTTTCCCCTAACATTCTCCAGTGATTCATTCTCTTTATGCTCGTCAATTTCTGCTTGTTCTGTTTGTTTCTCATGCTGAATGTTTATTTCCTCATCCTGATCTTCTATCATTTGTCTTAAATAGTCCTGCGGAACCCCAAGACTGACCAACTTCTCATAAAATTCAGCATGGATTGTTTTAATTTTCATTGAGGCATTTTTGAGGAGTTGCATATTAAGGGTTTCCAGCTGGTCCACTGCTTCTTTGTCCAATTTCTCCACCAGTTCTCCAAGTTCTGCACATTGATTGTGTAAAAGCTCATGCCAATCCATGAGGTACTTTCTATGGTTGAAATGTCTTTCTCCTGAGGTGCTGAGAAGAGATGCCAGCTGCCTTTGTTGATGCTCTTGCTCACAAATCTAATCGTACAAAGAATTAAGATTAAACCAAAATACTCATTTTGAAGCAAGACTATGCTAACCAGAATCTCTTCAGCTCCAGGAAACAGAAAATAAATCTGATCAAATACAAAACAATATGTGTCTGATTAAATGCAAAAGACCTTGGAGCAAAGCCATTTGCCTTGATGAAATTAGTTCCAGGGGCATAAGCATATATCAGGTTTACTATCACATTGTAATTGGCATCTATGATAGGTCTAAGATACAGATCAGGGAAACCCATTGGTGAAATTATCTGGGGTGGCAATGCCTCTCAGGTGCTATACTGAGCTACGTTGATTCCTGGTCACTAACTGTGCAGACTGTATGAGATATAAGTGAAGAACACTAGATATACCATCCAGGCAGTGGTTCACAGTGTTGTCAGCCTCCAAGGAATCAACATACTGCCCAATAAGTCTATATAGCATCACCAGAGGAGATGCTAAGCAAACAAACTTATCCTCCATGATACTAGTGACTTAATACATCAATTCACTTAGAATATTTTATTCTTAAAGGGCCAGTTTTCAATGAATTCCAGAAACAAATACAATTCATGTTAATTACAATGCTGCCACCAACTGGTTCTGGTTTACTATATCTCATTTGTCAAATTTACATCCATTATGCTATTAATGCATTTCAATTTATGCATTTCAAAATCCCCTCCTGGCCTTTTGTTGGGTTCTGATTCCACTGATATAAATGACCTTTTAGTATCTCACCCCAGTTCACCATTATTCACACGTAAGTCACAGCAATAAACATTAACTATTTCTCCATCACATTGAGCCAAATCCCATCTTTACCTAACACAAAACGAACCTACAACTTCTTTTAGCCATTTTTTAAATAATGTTAATTTTTCCGAGAAGGTAATTTAAAACTAATCTTTAACGTTTTTGTTTTCGGAAACAGCGGGGGGCAATTTTCATCGTCAAAAACAGGTGGATGGGGATTGGGTAAAATGTTAAACAACAAGTTTAATCTCTCACACAAAACCGTGATCCGCGCACTTTCAATTCCAATGGAAGTGAGATGAGCTTAAAAGTGGGAGCCTCATGTTCACCTTGCCTTACTAGATTGCTTGGCTAGCTTTTCAAAGTCTCAGGAAATCCATCTGGGTGTGTGTGGAGTGGAAAGCGAAAGGAAAACTTTGCAGACTCTCAGAAAACACAGACAGTTGGAAACAATTGAAACTAAAAGGAGTGAATCATTCTACATGTCTCTTAGATTGCCCAACTGAATATAAAAAAAATTCCAAGGATCGAAATGTCACACCCTGCTAAGTCTTGTGGTTAGAATTCACATCTTCCAATGCGATGGCCCAGTTTCAAATCTTTATCAGGGATTTTTTTTTTATTATTCGATCATGAGCTGTGGTCGTTGCTGGTTAGCTCAGCATTTGTGACTAATCTTTAATTCCCTTAGAGAAGGTAATGGTGAGCAGCTTTTTGAACCAATGCAGAGCTTGGAGTGTATGGTAACAGAACTGTTAGGAAAGGAGTTTCAAGGCTTTGATCCCGGAAATTCAAGAAAGATAAACTAAAAGATGACAGTTAGATGCCTTCATTCCTCAAAAAAATACAAATATTCTGTTATATGCAGAAGCAAATGGATGATGAAAGCTTCAGTTAGGATTACATCGAGAAGTTAATTGAAAAAGGTTAAGGATTTATCCATGGCATATGTCTCAGAATATCAAACTCAGTGCCTTTATAATAATCAGGAGTGGCAAATCAGTCTGATTTTTCTCTTCCTCTCTTTCGGAGGGTCAGTGTGGACTTGTTGGGTCAAAGGGCCTGTTTCCGCACTATAGGGATTCTATTCGATGATTCTCTAGAGGGATTCCAGGACAGACTGTTTCAGCTCTACAATTATTTTAGGTGAGATTGATTGAGATGGACTTTGTGTGACCCTGAATAGCACATGTGGAGTGGCAGTACATGTGAAATATGTGTTAGATGCCTAGCCCAATATCCTTCTCATTCACTCCTGAACTCATCCCCATAATACTCGAAGAGGGTGGGCAAAATACCAAGATAGGTAGCCTACAAAACATCACTAAATCAATACTTAAAGGTAACGAGGCTTGTTAGAAAACCTATTGTGCTGACTGCAACACTGCTGATTACGGGGAGGCGATGATGTAGTGGTATTATCACTAGAGTGTTAGTCTGGAGACCCAGATAATGTTCTGGGGATCCGGGTTTGAATCCTGCCACAGCAGATGGTGGAATTTGAATTCGATAAATATCTGGAATTAAGAATCTAAGGATGACTGTGAATCCATTGTCGATTGTTGGGAAAAACCCATCTGGTTCACTAATGTCCCTTAGGGAAAGAAACAGCCATCCTTACCTGGTCTGGCCGACATTTGACTCCAGACCTCTTAAATGCACGCTGGGCCATTAGGGATGGGCAATAAATGCTGCCTGGCCAGCGACGCCCTCATCACATGATTGAATAAAGAAAGAAAAACAATATATGGACACTATGGACACTTAGGCAGAAGTGGAATGTACTAATTTCAGGTGAGTGCTGCTCACACTTCCAAAAGCAACCACCACCCCCAGCCCTACTTTCTCCCTATCTGCCTGCACCTCAGAACCCAGTCTCCCAAACCCTTCCTTAAAGTGGTCAAGCCCACCTCATCCAGTACCTCTGACATACCTCACTCCACAATCCACTGGGACCTCTTCATAGTTCCGAAAGCAGCCATTACTAAACACTCAGCGCTGTTGTAACTATTGGGGCTGCTGGCCAATCCCCGACTGAGGGGTGTGAGTCCCACCGCTTTAGCCCACCTACAGGCGCAATGTGGCTGTGGGGGGGGGGCTTCATCTTGGTCCATCAGCTGGACATTGACTTTCCTTCTCAAGGTGGTCATGCAGTCTGCCTCAGTAAAATTCTACCCTTTAACATGTTGCACGGCAGTTACCAAACATCCACTGGGAAAAATGTCCATGATCATCTAATATTCCTGGACATTCAGTTCCTTTAACTGACAACTTACCAAAATGATTCACTAGTATAAACGCAAAGGTGGAGTTAATCGGAAAAAAAGTGCAACTGCAAAGAAACAATTCAGCTTTCAACATTTCCTGACAGCTTTGATCAATCGTGATTTTGCTTTTTCATAAAACCTAGCAAAGTACATCTATTCAGGTCATGCGTCCTGGCACGAAAAACAGTGACAAATGCTTCAAATTCCCCCTCTCTGAAGAGTTTCTTAACACATGAGCAGATCTAATAGCAATGGGAGTGTAACATAGTTCTATTTCAGCTTGAAGTAGAATTTAGCATCTGCCGTAACAATTCTCATAATGCTCCAGCTTTGTCAGCTCCAACTTCCACCCGAATATTCACTCTTATCCCTGCTGGAGCATTTACAATTTATATAAACAAACAGAAACCCTCCCTGTTGGCATCTTAATCTACTTTTACAGCAAATTCTACCAATATTCCAAAAAAAAAGCTAGTTTACATTTGTTGTAAATTACAGGGGAAATCTTCAATGGGAGATGGTGGGGAAAACTTTCCTAGATCTCCAACTATTACTTTAGCAGGCTCCCAATAGAATGGCCTAACATCCTTTCTGCAGATTTCACGAATATAGTAGAAGATTAAGAGAACTGTGCTTGTATATTATTGGTGAAAATGTGATGTTAACCAACAGGCAGTTTCCAAATAACTGATGCAGTGACCTCTCGACTGTAACAGTTCAAAACATTCAGAAGACTGAAGTAAAATTTGATTTCTAAGCTGCTCTCAAGACTATTAACATGCAGCTTGTAAGGATGATCGCTTTATTCATTAAGGGTTCATGTAGTACTTTCTTTCACATTCATTTTTGTCTTCCAAATTCCATTTCTTATTTTAAAGAGCAAAGAACAGTACAGAACAGGAATAAGCCTTACGCCCTCCAAGCCTGTACCGAAACATTTTGCTCTTCCATACTAAAACTGTTTTCACGAACAGGATCCATATCCCTTTATTCCCCTCCTATTTACTTATTCATCCAGGTGCCTCTTGAATGCTGCTATTATGTCTGCCAGCTCAGCTATATTCTGTTGGACATAATATGCATAGAAATTGGAAAGGATAAAATTGCAGCTCACTTACTTTTTTGAAGATGTGCTCTCTTCTCTCACTGATCAATTTGCAATGAATTAGTTTCTTCTCTTGATCCATGACCTCATCTAGCTTCAGCTTCATAACCAGTATTTCTTGGTGTACAATATCCAACACGGATTCCAGCTGACCTTCTGTTAGATTAGTGGTGCTGCAATAAAATAAAATACATCTCCAACAAAATAATTCAAAAACATTTAAAGTTGTACCACATAAACCCACCACTAACTTACGATGTTTACTAATACATTAAAAAAATGCATTTAAAACAGGCCTCAGAACGCACGTACTTACATTTTATTTGATTGTCTTACAGGGTTTCTGTGCTATTTTGTTTCTTGTAACAGGTTTACATTCAGAACAAACTATGTACAGAATTATCCAACACACAGACTCATCAGTTTCCATTAAATTCTGAAATGGAGTAGGATATGCAATTTTTAAAAAGATATCCAAACAACTGTCAATCTGTTGAGAATAGGTGTATATTTTTTGCTGAGATTTGGATTTTGAAACAGGAGAATTGTTGAAATTAAAGCCAACTTGTAAGAGCTTTAAATGAAATGAGTTTGAACTGTTCCAAAACAGTTTTTCGTAAAGGTTAAATAAACCTGTAAGTGACCCAAAATAAGCATGAGATAACAAGGCGTAGAGCTGGATGAACACAGCAGGCCAAGCAGCATCACAGGAGCAGGAAAGTTGACGTTTCGGGCCTAGATAAGCACTTATTCCATTTCTGTATCAGTCACACCATGGGAAACAGAAATGTCAAATCATCCCATTAGACATTGGATTTTTATATTTTGTTGAGGAATATTTCTCAATAAAAATTGGTCATATAATACAGAAGAGGACTGGACAATCTATACCTGAAGTGGGATATTTAATGTCGACTCTGAATACAAACAATGGAAGAGACTAGTGTTACAGTCCGATTTTGATTTTCATTCAATTTAATTGTCAAAATGAGTTTCAATTTGATGAGGACTATTTATTTATCTTACAGTCCTCTAAAATAAATTCTAAAAATCCACCAGATAGTCCAATGTTACAGAACATGTCAGGAAGTCCAAGATGGTGGCAGAGTAGGACGCTCCAGCTGGGGCTCCTCTGCTCTGCCCATTCGTTTTCTTTTATGCCTCTTGAGCATTTTTAAAAAACTTGTATCTTTTTAAACTTATTCAGAGGAGAATGGAGGAGGCGAGTGCCGGACCGGAGGCCAGCGCGTGGGGAGGCGAGTGCCGGACCGGAGGCCAGCGCGTGGGGAGGCGAGTTCAGGAGGAGAGTCTTTTTCTGGGGGCCATCATGGGGAAGGTGAGGCCCTGGCAAACTAGAGGCAAGGCCTTGAGTTTTGAAGCCTGGCATGGTCGGGAGCCTTGGCCCGGTGCGGTCTGGAGGCGGGGTGCTGGCAAGGACTGGAGTGAAAGGACTGTAAACGGAGTACTTTTTTCCCTTTTATTCTTATGCTGGATTTTTATTTATTATTCTTTCAATTCTGTATCAAATACTTAAGTATACCGAGGTATCTTGGACCTAAGATTACGCCAGAAGCGCCAACTTTGCAGCACGTGACAATAAAGGTAATTTATTCACTCATTCATTCAGAAGAGGATGATAGTTACATAGTGTAATAGTTGATCTCTTATGACAATGTACTTGGCAACTGGGAGAATAAAGTCATTGTCATCGCTCTCTGATGCCAACATGTTGCTCCTTTTGTCACCCCTCTTCTACTCTTCCTTCCATTATTATTAAAGAATCCAAGCACGGACTGGGGTCTCTCCAAAGTTTGGTGGCAAGCCCAAGACAGACGGATCAGGTCAGGCAGAGTAGGCCTAAGAATGGAGGTTGGGTGAAGTTGTTTAGATCTGAGACTGGAGAGAAGTTCTGGTCAGGCTGAAGATGGAGCAATAGATTTGGCAACAGCTATAGAGGTGACTGAGACAACAGTGGAAGAAGTGTAACAGTAGGGTGGGAGGTAAGGAGATGATAAGGAACTAGGACAGCAAAACAACTGGCTGAGCTCTGAGACTAAGGACAAAATGGCACCATGAGTGGATATGTTGTCCCCGTGACACCCTCAGGAGCTTCCCTCATTGTTCTGAACCAACAGATGGACTACAGTCTTTGCATAATAGGTGTTGCACTTGATGGACATTGGTTGAGGTTCTAATCTCAGCCCAGTGCACCAACTCACACTAAATGCTAAATGATTACTTTTGATAGCTTATAACGGCAAATTTAAGAAACTGTAATGGCTTTTGGTCACTTTTGAGGACTCCTAAAGTAGCAGTGATCAGAAGGAATCAATGTTAAAAGTTTCCTAACTGAATACTTTTGATGACAAAAGATCATTGGCTCTGTGATTAAAACTGATTCCAAACTGCACCTTTTAATAGTATCTTGCTTATTCTGAGTGTAACCAAATGCTAAAGCAGTGCCAATTTTATTTTTGATAGGGCAGTTTTTCTCCCTTACTTTCCTGGTTTGTATCTGTAGGTATCGAGGAGACAGTAGCTACATGGTGATGTCACTGGATTAGTAATACGGAAGCCTGAGCTAATGCTGTAGTCAAATCACAGAACCTCATGGAATTTCAATCCAATTAATAAAATCTCACAAATGATGACTGTAAAGCTATGCAGTTGTTATAAAAAGCCACCTGTTTCTCTAATGTGCTTTAGGATAGGAAATCTGCTGTCCTTACCCAGTCAGGCCTACATGTGACTCCAGATCAACAGCAATGTAAGTGAGTTTTAACTGTCCTCTGAAAATGGTCCAGCAAGCCACCTGGTAATTACAGGTAGGCAACAAATGCTGGACTCGCCAGTGACACCCTTAGCCCTCAAAAGAATGAAATAAAATATAGAACCATGATTGCCAACAGATTGCATGAGTGATTGTTGGGCTATATCACTTGGGGTGGTTTGGCGGGTCAATTCTGGTGCAGATGACTGGACAACAAGCAGTTGCTAGAAAATTAGTTGACTTTGTCTTTCCATTTCCGATGCAATTGGAATGTCCCGATGACTAAAAACCCACCAGGAATTTGCGAATCTGGGTGGCTCAGCACCAGAAGGTTGGGTATATTGATAGACTGAGATGTCAGCACTATGCTTTGCTCTTCATACTTTGGTATAGTTTAATGGGTAACTGGATGTATGACTGTGAGTATTCCCCCTGATGGAAACCTAAATTAGGAATTAAAACAAGGTCGAAAGGTGCAAAGTGGAACAACAACAGTGTTGCTGAATATTGTATACTTAACATTCATGAAGTAACTATGTTGACAGATTCTTTTGATCTTTGGCCATATGCCTTAAGTGAAGAAAGAAACAAATTAATTTGTACTCTGCCCATCAAAAAGAATTGCATGTTTAACAGGTCCTGAAATTTAGCAAATATGCATCCATAAGTCAGTGAAAAGAGATTGCAGATAACCACGGTTCAAGTCCAGACAGTAAACAATTAAATATTTTGACAGCATGATTTGATTTTGGATAGACGAATGATATTTCATTCCAGAACATGGAAATATACTCGTAATAAAACAGTTTCTTTGCCAAGATTTTTTTTCAAGATGTGTAACAGCATGCCTGTGCTACAAGATGTAATTTACTAACTTATTACACCATAGATGGTCGCTCATGGGGTTATGTGGTCATCGTTCTTCATACAGAGAAGTGTTTGAGTTGTAAGAGAGAATAAAAAGTAGATCGCTGTTTTTGCATTGGGGAGGAAGACTGAAAAGACAGCAAGAAAAAAAGAAATCGGATAAAGGTCCCCTCAATCTAGACTGTTACTTCACACATCTACACAAGTCACCTATTCATGCTTTCAGACTGAGAACAATGCAAACATGAAGCAAAATGGATTAAACTAAAACAACTTTCATATCTATGATCTTTCAGGACTATTTGGAAATTGGAACCATGGATGCTTTCCAAGTAAACGTTCAAAGGTTATAGGAATCAAGTTACAAAAAACAATTAACTTTATTCTGAATTGTACTCAGTATTTATTCAAATTTCTTTCAAGGCCATTTATCAACTGCATGCGTCTTCAGCTAAAAATCAGCCCATTAAATGGGGAGGCAATAGTGGTATTATTACTGGACTTTTAAACCAGAAACTCAGGTAATGTTCTGGGGACATGGGTTTAAATCCGCCATGGCAGATGGTGGAATTTGAATTCAATAAAGAATCTGGAATTAAGAATCTAATGATGACCTTGAAACCATTGTCGATTTTTGGAAGAAAACTACCTGGTTCACTAATGGTCTTTAGGGAAGGAAATGTGTCTGGCCTACACGTGACTCCAGATCCACAGCAATGTGGTCGATTCTTGGGAATGGGCAATGAATGCTGGTCTAGCCAGAGATGTCCACATCACATGAGTGAATAAATAAAACAACAAAAATCAAGAGTAATAACCTGTTGAACAGCATCAAATAACAAACAGGAAAAAAAAGAGTATCAGACTGGTGGTAGGGAAAGTGACAAGTTGAAAAGGCGCCTAGTGCTTACTGCCTACATCACAGTACATTCATTTCTGTGCTTATTGATCTTCCTTTCATGCCCTGTTACATTAATGCCCAGTAGCAGCTGATGTGCACAACAGAAAGCAAAGACTAAATGAGTAGTCATCTATAGTTTATTTTGTGCTTCTTGCCCGCAGTTCACAATTTATGCCTTTGTTTTGGTCAACTCAACATCTTTAATAGAAGCACTCCTATGCATTTCTGAAGGACATAAGATGCACAGCAATTAATTGGCACCCTGTTAATGGGAGCCTCCATTTAAATGCAATCATTGTTCAGACATTAATTTATTTACTTTTGTAAATTAAGAAGAATAACGTTTATTTCACTGAGGTTACTTAATTATGGCCCCTCCCTCATTTATTCATACAGAGGTAATCCCATTGCAAACAAGTAGCCCTACAGCTTTCATTGCATGGGCTGGTGTCAGGGAAGGGGTACTTCTGGGTGCCCCGTGTGCTCGTTAAAGGCAAAACCCTGCACCGCCCTCCACCAACCGCACCTCCCCTTTAAAGTCATAACCCTACCATCAATGCTTCAACCTGGCTCTGGCTCCCCGTTGTGTTCTCTGCGGGGTCTACCACCTGGCCTCACCAGTACCCCAGCCCAACTTCCGTTCAACTTCCATTAGCTCCCTTTCTTTGGAGACTGCATGCAGACCCAGCTGACTGGGTCACTGCTCACATGTGGAATTGCTAGGATTACAGAGCTGCTGACCACTCCATTAGCCATCAGCTCTCCAAAGAGGGATTTCCACCCAGATGGAGCTGAAGTCTCACCCATAGGCAATTAATGCCCAGTCAAATGTTAAATGGCTGCAGAGCAGCTGGTATCAGTGAATGCATTTCCTGCTGACTCTTTGGTGAGACAGGAAATGGCACCATGCAAATAATGTTGGGTAAATGAAGTATTTTTGAGGTAAGCATTATCTTTCACTGATATATTCTAAAAACACATTCTTGCTTACACAGACAGAAACTATTTAATTGCAAAATAATAACTGGCTTAAAATAAATGAATCTCTATTGACCTTTGGTGCGTACCTCTATGGAATATCACAGCTACAAGCATTATTCATTATACAATAAACATGCAGTTTGTGATAAAGCATATGGCAACTCCAATGTATTGCACCAACAACCCATGATTAATATTCAAACTTCTTTGAATTGACCTTCCAACATTTCAGATCTTAGTATTTATTCACATATGTATAATCCAGATATATATTTCCATTTTTGGTGTCTTCCATATTTCCCTTAAACAATTTTGTTTTAACCTGTCAAACCTCAACATCAACTGAATAAAGTTTAAGCTCACAATTATGTTATTTCAGAAACAATATTCATTTATATATTGCTGCAAATTTTTTATACAAGCGCTTGTGTGTATATTGTCAAAAAATGAAATCTAAAATACTTTGGCAACCTATTATTTTTAATCTAAGTACTGTGTTGCCTAAAAATCTGTACCCGGTTTCTAAAAAAGATGGTATAAGTTTATTCTTCCAACCAAAAATTTTATTTAAAGGAACTGATAAATAAATAGTATATGCATAAACATTTCAAGTAGTGGTGTGGAAAATCTATTGAGCAAGTAGGAGGGGAAATAAATTGCAAAGAACTGACACCCACTCTGATTATATTGAGCTCTGTGAATATCGATTCTCTCTTCAAGCTCGGTTACATTAAAGAAAAACAATAAGTAATGTGCGTACGTCACAGAGACTTTGTGAGAAACCATTGCCCACTTAGCGCATTGAGTCAACTGTTCAGAAAGTATTGATTTGATCTTGCTTAGGTCAATATTTTTCAAGCAGACTGACCCGTGAATTCTTACAATATTAGTTACTTTGTATTTTACCCTTGATCACTGGTTGGAAATCCACAGGATAGGATGGAATTATGGTTTCGCACATTGCTCTACATTACTCCTCATTGAAAAAAAATTGATGGTGTACAAAAGTAACACTGTCACCCAATTCTATCAATCAGTGTCCTAATGGGACAGTAATCCATACACACTAAAATGGATGTGTAGTGCCATTAACTAAGCTGTTAGTTCAAAGTCTTTAGGCAGGGCAGGAAGCATTGTGCACATCAGGAAAAAGAAAGCCTTTTTTCTAATTATCTAAATATTTAAATTCATTTGGTGATAAATTAAACAAAAAGGTATCTAGGGAAGACAAAAGGACCCACTAGACAGCTTTTACATCGATTTGCTAAGACACGTTAGTTACATTGAACAATGGAAAACTAAAGTAATGAGAGTCTACCTCAACAGCAAGTCTCGCCTCACTTGTTTTATGGTAACTTGGGGCCCTAGCACTAAATTTAACCTATAACTTTGCCATTGATGCAAAGTAGGTCTGACTAAAGCTCCAGTCCAAAGATATTTGCTTGTTTAGGTAGTGTTCCAAATTGACTGAAGCCTTTCAACTGTGCATCATCTAGGATATGAACAACAAAATTGAATAGCATTCAGGATGATGGACTATTAGTTATGTTGAGTTTAAATTTCTCATGTAATAAACAATCCTACCATTTTAAACTGAATATATATTTGAAAATGAAGAATGTTTTGTATTAATAAAATGCAACAATGAAACACATTTTGAAAATGGTGATTTCCTCATAATTATATACCAACGATAGAGTTATGAAGATGCGCTATCTAAAATATTAATTTACAATACATCATTAGCTGGACATAAACCTTTCAGAAAGAACAATTTTCAAAGCAATAACCACTGGTTACATCAGCTAGACTGCTGCATCTTCCAAGAACACAAGGAGTCACCAAGATTGCAACACTTTTTTAGAGAGTAAACACCGCACTTCGATGGTGGGTGTAAAATATATTGGTTTTGAACACATAATCAGAAGGAAAATGCCCAGGGGAAATAAGCTTCTACTCTCCCTTCTTCTCTAAAAACTGCTCACATCATGGTTTGAGAGTGGCAAGGCCATGAGAAGATCTCAAAGTTACAACTGGAGGATGCTTAGAGGAAAAGTCTGAATCTACAACATAATTTCTTGTAAAAGAGAACTGAACTAGCCATAACTGATCCAAGGAGAAATGGCAGTACTAACAGCTTGCGTGGAAAGTGACTTCAGTTACAGGTCAGCATTTAGAAACACATTTTCTAGTAGCACTTCACATCCAGAGGATGGAAGGTGATGGCAGAGAATGCAACTCGTGGTGGACATCGATGTAGTGACCGTGCACTACATCAACAGCCCATTTACACCTATCTCTCCCATATGGAGACCCACCACATGAGCTTCAATTACAGCTATCCTCCCTGCCTCTTGAACCCCAGCACCACACCATGGTGGTGGTCGCAGTCACTAACCCCTCCCATTCCATAGACTCCAATGCCCTACGATGCTGTTCCACATGCACCTTTTCTAATACACTTTGAGCTCCTCCAAGTCACTGTCCTGTCCCCATCTCTGCAAATAGCTGTGTTTCCCCCATTTGCCTGGACACTCCCTGACCCCGTTGTCCCTATAAGCCCATCTGTGAAGTCACCTGAACGATCGAGAATCAGGCCACCAAGTTTCTGTTCACCTCAGACCTCTGACCAACTTCAACGAGCAGGCCCAGATCAGATGCTGCTTGGCCTGCTGTGTTCATCCAGCCCTGCACCTTGTTGTCTCGGATTCTCCAGCATCTGCAGTTCCTACTATCCCAGATCACAGACCACTGTTTTTGCAGCTCCACAAACAACAATGCGCAATTTCCCTTACCTCCTTGTCCTGGCCTACAGAACTGACTACTAAACATACCCTGGACAGATACCCTGAACTGTGAGCATCCTAAGTAGACAAGTGACTGGGCTGAAGTCCCTGGACTGTGTGTGTCTCTGCCTGTGACTGATGGTACCAGACAGTGGACCTTGCCTTGATTGGACTGAGGACAAGTCCCCAACAGTTTCAAATGGGCCATTTTGTTAAATACAGGCAGTGTGTTTGCCATGCAGGCAGCTTGCACATAGTTCAGGGGTTACATTGACACTTCAGTATGCCATTCGTCAAGATGTCACTCTCCTGTTCCCCCTCACTCCATTCAGAGAGACCCCTGCTGACAAGCAACCTGCTGAACAGCATCTCAAAATGCCAGTAATGGTAGTCTTTGGCTCTGGCTGAAGTGCCAACTTGCTAATTAGTAATGCAAAATATGGAAGCTGCAAGTATTCAGGTAGGGTCCAAGTGAGCTAACATTAGACAGTAATCAAGGAGCTCTGAGGGGTGGCCTGATCCAATCCGTGAGCTGGGTGCCTGTCGCTGCGTGCAAAGTGTCCTTGCAGCTTCTCAATGCTAGTCACTGTTGTGCCCTGCAATGCAAGAGTGTACTTTGTGAGTGGCCTGCAAGTGGATTGGAGAGGTGCCATATTGGCCCATGCCAATGTCCGTGGATGAGGGGTATGTCTGGCTGGTCCCCGTTGATTGTACCCTGAACAACAATTTGATCAAACGCAACACGGGGGTCACATGGAGCAAGCCATGACTCAATTCCACCAGGTACTCGCTCTGATTTCCGTGTAAAGTTTTCTAGTTTGTTCAGCAAGTTTGTTAAACATGAATGAGATGGATCATCAACAACACATTTAACAAGTAATAATTCCACTTTGTTGGTAACTCAGCACTGCCTTAATGAGAAATTCACCACACCATTTGTGAGAAACATAAAGAACGACATGCAATACTCCTGATGTAAAGATAAGCCTTGCCAGACATCTTGTTCAATTCTGCCCCACACCTCGCATTGCTCAGACTCTTACAAGATTTCTCCAGGGATGTGTGTATCACTGGCAAAGTCAACATTTGTTGCCCATTGCTAACTGCCCTTGAAAACCAATGGATTGCAGTGGGTGGGTATGAACCAATCTCACTGCTGTAAGGCAAGATCAAGTAAGCACAGTAGACTTCCTTCCCAGATTTTTGTGAATTAATTAAAATTAACCTCTATCGGTGGGAATTGAGCTCATATCCCCAGAGCATCAGCCACTGGTCTAATAATATTACCACGATGCAAAGTGTTATTCCCTTGCTGTACACAAGATGGTTGGGAAGGATGCAAATCATTTCTATCATGGGCCTGTATTTACTAGAGTTCATAAGTATAAGAGGGCATCTGATTGAAACATTTACATTATGACAGGGCTGGACAAACTAGATGTAGGGAGGATGTTTTGCCCTGGTTGGGAGTCTAAAACTATTTAGGACTAAGATGAGGAAGATCTTCTTTGCTCAAAAGACCCGTGGAATTCTCTACCACTGAAGGCTGTAGAGGCCAAATCATGGAATAGATTCAAGAAATAGACCTAGGGGTGCAGGTGCAAAGTTTCTTGAAAGTGAAGTCACAGGTAGACAGGATGGTTAAGAAGACATTTGGTGCACTGCCTTCACTGGTTAGAACATTGAGTATAGGAGAGGGGAAATCATATTGCAGCTGTACACTTTTAGAATACTGTGTTCAATTCTGGTCTCCCTGCTATAGGTAGGATGTTGTTAAACTTGAGAGGATGCAGAAAAGATTTACAAGGATGTTGTCAGGACTGGAGGGCTTGAGTTATAGAGAGAGAGGCTGAATAGGTTGGGGCTATTTGTCCCTGGAGCATCAGAGGCTGAGGGGTGACCTCATAGATGTTTATAAAATCATGAAGGGCATGGATAGGGTGAATAGTCAAGGTCTTTTCCCCAGAATATGGGAGACCAAAACTAGAGGACATAGATTTAAGGTAAGAGGGGAAATATTTAAAAAGAACTCGAGGGGTCACACTGAGGGGGCTCGTGTATGGTATGAGATACCAGAGTTGGTGGTGGAGGCAGGTAGAATTACAACATTCAAAAGGAATCTGGATGGCTATATGAATAGGAAAAGTTTAGACAGACATGGGCCAAATGCTGGCAAATGGGACTAGGTCAGACTGGGATGTTTGGTCAGTGTGGATGAGTTGAACCGAAGGGTCTGTTACCATGCTGTATGACTCTAAAGAGGTAAATACATATTTAGATTTTAAAGACAATGGAGAGAAAGTGGGAATATGGCATTAAGATGGAAGATCAGCTCTGATCAAGTGCGAAACAGGCTCAAAGGGCTACTCTGGAGTCCAGTTTCTATGTTTCTAAATTTACAACAAAGAAATCTGAATTTGGCACTATTGTATTACTAGGGTTTCTGAACAGACTGATGAATAGTGATTTGATTGCAGTGATTAGTCAACTCCAAGCTGCTGACTGTCATTTTAATTTTAGATATGCTGCTTCACACAAAAATAAAAATCACCAAACAAGAAAACAGTGAACTATTCTTCAATAGAGATGCAAGTGTAAATCATGTTAACAATTCATTCCTAGCAAGCTTATTAATGGTTTTTCTCCAGATTAAAAATATTTTAAAAGTGACATATTTCATAATTATTTGACTAAATTTATGTACAAAATTGTCTTTGTGTCTTTAAGTATCTAGAGTATTTATGTTTTTAATTGGAAGGCCTGAACATCTCTCCAAATCTGACTACGTGTTTCCTCCAAAATTAGTGTGCAACATTTCACACATTGCTCTGAAACTCTCTGGCTGATTAATGCCTCTACCAAAGTAACCAGTTTAAAATAAATGGCATTTCATATCTCTATTAGATGTTCACACACTTGTCTGCCCACACAATACAACTCAAAGATCACTGGGCTGAATCTTAAGCTCCCACCCCCGAGCCAGTGTGTTGAGGTTATATCAAAAGTTTAAATACAAAATAAAACTGGAACCATACCCATCTTGAATGTGCCCACTTCCGTACCCATTGTGGGATGAAGTGTGGATGACCCACACAAAGCAATCCAGCAGCATGACACCTTTTAGTGCTGATCTTAATATTTCTTAAAATTGTATCACATGTGACACTCTTTCATCCTCTGGACACAGCTTTCATGAATGTACTTGTGTATTCTAACTGGCCTGTGCACAGCAGTGTGCAATTATTTGCAATTTCTTCATATGCTACATCACAGACATTTGCAAATTTGTTTCTTTTTTATTTTTGGAGCTTATTTGACAGAAACAAAAACTGGTTATGGCACTTCTGGCCTACCATCTTTACGTTAAAATGAAGAAATCTATTTGAAGCAAATGTTTTTTTCATAACTGGATTTCAGGTATTTCAGCTATAACGTTAATGCCAATTGGCTATAACATGATTGATGAATAGTGGACACTGTTTGGATAACGTGAACTTTCTGCTGTACAGGAATAGCGATTTCCCTATAAAGTGATTTTCTACGGCACGAGGTTATGCAAGAACTCAACTATCACTACATGTAAATTGGTACTTTAATATGGAAGTTGGTTAGCTCTTTTGACTAGAGTGTCACAGCAGAATCACAGCAAAAGCATGGATTCAATCCCTGCGCCAATTGTGGTAGTTCATGGAGTCTTGCCTTCTTAAGTAAAGCCAACCCTTGATGCCTCAAGCTATTTATAACCAGCTACGTAACCGATTGTCCCTGCGTAGTGGAGCAGGATGACTTTAGCTACTCGCCTTCGTTCAGTCACTGGAAATGTTTCCCTGGTATTTGACCATAATGGGACATGTAACACAGTGGAAATATCACGGAATATAAACTTTATTAATATCATTTCCCTTTCAGAAGCAAAGTGGTGGTGAAAGGTTTGACACTTAAAAGTTCCACCTGTAGTTTTTAACCATAAAAGGACAATTTGCTGTTAAGTTTAATATTCCAAATGTGAGTCAATTTCTTTTTAAGTTAGAAAGCAAATGTTCTGAAAGATTATGAGAATGTTCATAATTACACCATAAGACTTTGATCCTAACTCACTTGTAGAATCAAATGGGTCAATTTTGTAATTATAAACTATTATGGTCACTACTCACATACAATCTTTTGACTGGCTACTGAGCGGATGCCTGACTGTGTGTTGACATAAACCATTAGTGGAACTTTGCTGCACAACTGATTTCCCAAACTGGTATTTCTCCAATGGGGTGCCAATCAAGTAAGCCTTTGGATCAACAGCTCCAATTGCTTATAGCAATGAGCACAAAGTTATGTTCTGTCAGCATACCTCCTGATATTTGCTCATAGCAGGTACTGGGTGACTTATCGCAGTGAGAAAAGGATTATGGATGGTGCAAATGATGTTGGCGTAGGGATTTCTAAGGGTCGTGGAGATTATTGGGACATGATGGGCCATGGATTGATGGGCATAGGATAGTGTGGGGATATGAGGAATCATGGGGGATGGGTATGGATGCATAGGTCAGCACAAAGAAGATGAGGGACTTTGGAGGCGGCATGTATTGGCATGAGGTGGTGAGAAGACAAGGTACAGTGTGTTTCTGACCCGAAACGTCAGCTTTCCTGCTCCTCTGATGCTGCCTGACCTACTGTGTTCCTCCAACTCCACACTGTGTTATCTCTGACTCCAGCATCGGCAGTTCTTACTATCTCACAGTGTGTTTCAATCTTTGTTTCTAAATACTGAACAGAGTGCTGCAATCCCCAGGCACCCTCTCTGTGCAGCCCAGCTCAGGAACTAGCAGCCTCCTTTGCTCTTTGAGTTGCCTGGCCCAATTCTAAATCCAGCCTGCTGACCAGAGCGAAAACAGGAAGCGTGGGCAACCATTTTTAAAGCTCAGGTTCGCAGACCTGGAACTTCTCCCACCTGAGATCATTAGATAGAAGAGTGGAAGTCAGCCACTGAGTCTGATCCACCATTAAATATCATCGTAGCTGATCTGATAATTCTCAACTCATGTTCCTTCCTTATCCCCATAATCATCAATTCTACACACCCAACATAGCAATGAAAATCTGGGCCTGTATGTGGTCATTATTATATTGCCATTTGTAGAGCCGGACTGTGTGTAAATTGGTAGCCATATTTCCTACACTATACTATACTTCAGGACAAACTTAAAAACACAGTGGGACATTTGAGGGTAAGTGGATGCAATAACATTATCTGCATATGCCCTCCACAAAGGCTGCAATATTCATGGAATAAAATTTAGTCATAATTATAATTTCCTCAGGGACGTAGATACTTACAACTCTATTTATCAATGATAGTCAGTACCTGCCCATTTTTCAAACTATTCTTTTAACTGAAATCTTGAGTTCTTTTCCGGTATTATACCAACATTCTGTACATACCTCCATTGCTTTTGCTCTGTGTCACAAAATGAATAAATTCATCTACACAGATAGATCTGTCATTTCTGAAATCTTGACATAAAAATGTGAACGATTCTCTGCTGGGTACTGAAGCTATACATTTGGCTTCAATGACAGCCACGTCTTACTTTTTCAGTAGGTCGGCAAAGGCTGAAATATGGAGGGAAGCTGTGTTCAGGAGATTGCGGCTATGGTTCGCACCACGCTTTATCCTGTTGACTAGACTTTTTCTCTTAGCAAGGCCCTCATCAAGAACTTTCCTCTGGAAAGCAAGTTGCTGATCCATTAGTGTTTCCAACTGAAACTAGAAAAGAACACAAGATTCAGATTAAAGTGTGAATATGTGCAGTCATTGAAAATGCATAGACCTTTGTGCATATTTTAAATTAAGTAACCATGTTTCTCAAGAACTGAAACGATCTAGAATTATGACACTTGTGTCCAAGACCCTCTGGTTTAATAATGTATATACAGTTATGAAACAAAAGCTACGGGCTAATTAGGTTTAACATTATTTTCTCTTTCATAGCGGCCTGAACACATTCAACAGGTCCCTGAACAAGTGCATTCTGACTAGTCATTCCCATCACAGCCCTGCTAAATGTTCTAAAGGACATTTTAAATTTGCGCACGGTCACAGGAGAAAAGCAGGGCCAGTGGCCTAATCTGCATACAAATCAACACCCCGTTTTAACAAACTAGCCAGTTTAAGTTAGTAGCATAGTGAACAACCACTGGGCATCAATTCTTGTGAGAACACGAAGTCGTGGTTCAGCACAAAGTATTTGCATATTTGCATTCCTCAAATCCTTCATTAATATCTATCACTACCTCTGCCACCATAGTAACAGTTCCAAGGAGCACTGCCTCTGGAAGCAAGGTCCAATCACAACAAACAGAGAGACACCAGGATGGGAAATAACATTAATTTACAGCAGATCAAACACTGTTATGGTCAAAATTTATTCAAATCAAGTTTGCTGACTTGATCTGCACTCAGACCTGTGAACAGACGGGTAAATTTTAGGATTGACGATGGCAAATATAGGATATTGATGTGCGTAGGCTTGGGTATACTAGCTCATTGGTAACTTATATTCAGCAGTGCATCTGTTGGACAAATCTGACATTTGAATAAAATTATGCTTTAAAACGTTGCTATTGTTATCTTCCGGCTGTTCTAAAAATGAATCCCTGTGCCCACTTCGTGTGATAATAAAAACAATCAAGATTAATCTTCCTTTTTAAATAGCTCACTTTGTCATATTATCACATTTTTCTACAGAATCCTACTTGGATGGTACCATGCATAAAAATTTGGAGCATGAGTTGGACATTCAGCCTCTTGCGCCAGTTCCACTATTGATTAAGGTCATGACTGATCTGGCTGTAACCTCAATACTGCATTTTTACCCACCCTTGATAACCTTGCAACATTTTTCTACCTGAATGTGCCAGTTTGCCTGCAGTAGTTGGCCGGCTGAAGCTGCATCTAATTCCTCGTGTCTGATGACCTCCTTCAACTGGTCAAAAATGATGGCTTGGAATGCCTGCCTTAGGCACACGACCAACTTTCTTCGGGCCTTTCCAGAAGCTTCTTCGTGGGTCATCTGAAGTGAGTCTTTCAGCTGCTTCTGCTCGCATGTGTGCAATTGTTCCAGCTGCTTTCTGCACTGCAAGGCCAGCTGAACAAACATCAAAAAAAAAGCATGAAATGTAGCATAAACCCAACTTCTTAATACTCCTCTAGCTTTCTTTTCTTCTTTTTTTCTCCGACTTGACCTTTGCTGCTACTTTATTTGACTGAACCTGCTACTAAAATCATTAGAGAAAACCTGATAGACAACAAGTCTTGAACAAAGACAACAGGCTGAATTTTATGGGCACCTACTGGACATGTTTTTGAAGGTGACACGGACATTACATATGCAAGTTGACTTGCCCTTCTTCTTCTTGCCCACTCCGGCCATGATGCCCATAATGGGTGGGTGAGGGGGGAGGGGAAGGGGAAGGGTGGTGAATGAAGTAGGTAATACACTGACCGGCCTATCTCCACTGCCATTACACAGTCAGCAGTGGAAGATGTGAGAGAGTGGGAAGACAGTCTTTTAACACAATGGATGAAAAGGCAGGAATAATCAGGGAGTGCCCAGTGGGTATCAGGAGCACAACTCCTGCCTCCAGATCATTCACTCCCTCTCTTTGAGCGTCCCCATCCGGCCTCCAAAACTCAAGCAGTGCCCAAACTGTTCTGCCTTTAAGATCATGTGACCTAGCTGGCTACAAGAACCATCAGTCTTCTCTGCGTGCCTCTCATATCTGAGGGATTGGCGAGACCACTGGCAGACCTTCATCTTGACTCAAGACTCTGGGGCAGAAGTTCCACCGAGCCACAGGAGGCTGTTCTGGTTACTGGCAGTTCCTGTGCTGAGCAGTGCCACTGAGGAGACCCTGCTGCCAGGGGTCCACGGGCGGAGGTGATGAATGTGGCAAAGGGAAGTTGGGGGTGGGGGGTGCAGTTCTCAGGTTGGAGGGGGTCATATCAGGTTGGCTCCCAGATGGCACATCCTTGCCTTCTGTCCATCGCTCAACCAGATATTGACTGCCTTCAATCAGAACGAATCCAGCCTGAGAGACAACAAGCTACCCAGATCAGCAGCAGGAATAGCAGCCATCATTGTATCCCAGCAGGCCTGCCTGCAATTGGGTTCTTCCAGTGGTTGCAGGCAGAGGCCCTTAAGTAGTTCTTCAATGGCCAACCATGGGCCTTCCTGCTCAGGACACAATTGTAACAGAGATGAACAGACACCAAGGTTCGGATCCACTACCATTCTGCCTAATTAAGTAGCCTTCCCAGCTTCAAACATTATTGCTGGGAGTAGAAGACTCCACGCTGAGGGGCAATAGTGGAACCCTCCCCTTGTTCAGTCCAACCCGCAGTGCCTTAATGCTGCATAACAGCCTGACTTAAACTTCCTCAGGTTAAACGCTATCCATGAGGTGAGCAGTAATATTCTCCCTTTCCCCGCCCCCCTGAAAAAGCCAGCCCAGAACGTACTCATAGAAGATGAGGTGCATTTTGAGACCCTACATCACAGGCAGGGCCTTGTCAAACCCATGGGAACTAGAAAGTCATTGAACAGAAAAGCTTGGGCAATTTGCCACTTTGTGAAACCCTTCAAAAGAATTGAAGCCTCACAAATTTTATACCAAAAAAAAAAGACAGTAAAATATGCATGCGGTCACACAGATAATATTATTACTGAAATATAAGAAATAGTTCAGTCTAGACTTTTCTATGGATGAAAGCCTTGTTACAACTTGGTAAACATTTCTTTTAATGCTGTGTGTGTGGTCCATCTTTATTTGGTTTAGTGTGATATTGCAAGTGCATTGTGTAGTTGTCAATGAAATTGAGATCACATTAAAGTTTCCAAAGTTTTGTCTTCAGGGCAAACCCCATCCATCAAATATTTATCCAGTTCTAACCTGAAGTTTGCTATTGAATCTGCTTTCACAACCCCGTCAGGCAATTCATTCCAGCTCGAAGTTATTGCATAATAGTCGTTTTCCTCATCTCACCCGTTGGTTATTTTGTCAACTTACTTAAATCCATGCCCACTTGCCAACACTTCTGCTGTAATCTATCCTCAATTGCTAGATCAAAACTCTTCGTGATTTTGAACATTTTATCAAACATCCTCTTAAATGCTCTCTATTCTAAGGAAAAGGACTCCAGATTCTCCAGGTAACTTAAGTTTTGCTGAGAGTAGTTCGAGAAAACTTATTCCCTCCTGTAAATTTGAAAATGACCAGAAAACAGAGATGCAAATCATTGCCAAAATATCAAGAGTTGAGAATTTCCTTTTAATATAACTTGGATGTTGTCAGGATTTGGAATGCTCTGCCTGAACAAAAAAAATGAGAACTTATCCCATAAATAATATTGACTAGGGAATTGGGCAAATAATTGAGGGTGAGGAACTGAGTGGGTACATCCCTGTCTCTATGCTAGTCAGACTATACTTATTTTCTTAAAATAAACGGCCCAGAATTGGACACAATATTCCAGCCAGGGCCTATCACATGGTTCTTTAATGTTTGATATAACTTCCTTATGTTCATACTCCATGCCTCTATTCATGAAGCCTTTTATGCTTTTTTTAAATTCAACCTGCCCGCTCAACTTATTCTGTCATAGTTGCCACCTTACTCACTTCTTATTTTACAATTAATTGAAAGAAGCACATCATTTTCACAAAATACCAGTCGAGTTTTACATTTGTATAGATAACCTTCACATCACTACTTAGCCCACACTACACTGTTGGTCTGAGCTTAATCAGAATAGACTTTCCTTTTATTACATCGAGAGAAGGTGGAGCCAGGAGGTTGTATTATATTGAAATGGAGATCATGTGGATGAAATGCACAGCAATGTCTATTTGAATGAATCACATATTTCTCAGTTAAATATATATTAGATTATTTTGAAGTGTCAATGCAATTGGAAGTAATTTTAGAATTTCAAAAATTTAAGTCAGCTAATGAAAGCAAATCTGACAAATTCTTTCTACAATTTAGCTGCTTGACGGAAAATTTTGTCTCTTCATGAAATTTCATTAGCAGTGGGCTGATAATTCAAATCTGTGAAGAATTCACAGAAGATTAATCCAAATAAGTTGGCGGAATATTCTGGAATTCAAGGTTTTCTAGCATGACTCCATTCATAAAATAGCATTCGAGGTCTCTTGGTACTGCAGTATGCAGGTTCCCACCTCTGGGCTAAAATACCTGGGTTCAAAGTACATTTGCCCTGGAGGGGAGTCATAACATCTGTGAACAGGTTGATGAAAACGTGATAAAATAGCAGTAGGGAAGGCTGATTTCAGGTATATTTGCTGTTGAATAGCAGTGGTACACAGTAAACAGATCAATCTTACAGGATCAAGAGTCCAGACATTCAATGTCATTAGGGATAGCAGTTGCTAATTCCGGTTAGGTCGAAAAACACCATAACGCCCCAGACTCAGTATCTTGTGATCCATTTAAAGCAATACTTCATTACCTCTCCATTTAAGACAACTAAAGAAATCTTTGGCTGAACTAGTTTAAGACTGCAATTGGCAAAGCAAATAATGGTTAGCTGGTCATCATTGCATCCACACAGCTTGTCATTTGGCCCATTCTTTCAAATCCATCTCTTAAAGCATCTGTGCTTCATCTCATTTTCCTATTTGCCCACACAGTTCCTTACCCTTAATTATCTACCCAATTCCCTAGTCATTATTATTTATAGGATCAGTTGTCATTTTTTTCAGGCAGAGCATTCCAAATCCTGACAACATCCAAGGGAAAAAAAAATCTCAACTCTTGATATTTTGGCAATGATTCTGAATCTCTGATTTCTGGTTGTTTTTAAATTTACAGGAGGGAATAAGCTTTTCGAACTGCTCTTAGCAAAACCTATCCTATTTAGAACTTCTTGCCTTCTGAAGTCACCAGCTCTGTTAGTATGTTGGTAAATCATCTCCGAACTTTTAAAGTTTTCCTGAATTGTCCACAGGAATAATTAGAGTTTTATAAAGTCTGGCAATGATCTCTTTAGTTTTATATTCATCATTCTGCTTATAAACCCAGCACCCAACATGGATTTTTAACTGCCTTTTGAAGAACGTTAAGGATTTGTACATACAATCACCATGATATCTCTGCTTGTTACATTTTCCAAAACCATTCCACTTACAGGATATAGACTTTTCTCAACAGTTCTTCCAAAGTGCATCATTTCACTCTTCTCTAAACTAAGCTCCAACTATCGTGTTTATTTCCATTTTAAGATATAGACTTTGTGATGACACAGACTACAATACCTCAAAACAGAAACACTCTTGGAAGCTTCAGAGAATTTAAAAGAACATAGGACTTAGGAGTAGGTCATTAGATCTTTAGACTGCACCTTCCAAACCCATGGCCACAGCCATCTAGAAGGACAAGGGCAATGGGAACATGGGGGAACATTGGGAAAACACCAATGTGTTCTGAAAATGGACCCCAATTAACATCCTAATTGGTCAAAGTGATTACCCACCTCCATACACTGAGCTGTATGCTGCTCAGGTGTAGTTTGTCCACAGGCAGGGCAATATTAGTTCCATGTCAGGACAGTTTTCAGTCTGAATTTCTTCAACTTGACCTCCAATTCTGTGACAGAATTTAGCCTATTTTCTTGACATCTACCCTGTCAAACCCTTAAGGATTATATATGATTTATTAGATCACCTTGTACCTTTCTAAACTCCAGGCAATATGGTCTTCATCGACTTAGAAACTGCCTTGGTGAGATGTGAGTGAATATTCTTGGTTTTGTTAATCAGGCTGACTAAATTACTAATACAGCAACGTAAGCATTACATTATAGGGATGTGATTCGACAGTCATCATTTAGCCAGTTACACACAGATAAGCTATACTGAAGCAATGACTGAGTCAAACCCATTGCTTACTTCAGTTTGGAACCATTTAATGTATAATTGACTGAAATTAAGCACAATGAGTTTCAGCGCAATGCTAAAACACATTTAAGATCCCAGGAAATTTGATCAAAAATTGGCTTAGTGGCAGGAAGCAGAGGTTGAATGTTGAAGGATGTTTTTATAACTGTGGTGTAGACCTCTGTGGCTCTCTGACTGGAAACCTGTGTCCAGGTTTCAGGATCACTTGCTGTTCACTGTGTACATTATGGCACGGTGGCTCAGTGATTAGCACTGCTGCCTCACAGCACCTGGGCTCGATTCCAACCTTGGGTGCCTGCCTGTGTGGAGTTTACACATTCTCTGTGTCTGTGTGGGTTTCCACCGGGTGCTCCCGTTTCCTCCCACAGGCTAACAATGCGCAGGTTAGGTGGATTGGCCGTGCTAAATTGCCCATAGTGTCCAGCTATGTGCAGGCTAGGTGAGTTAGCCATGGGGAATGTGGGGTTACAGGGATAGGGTTAAGGTATGGGTCTGGGTGGAATGCTTTTTGGAGGGTCGGTGCAGACACGATGGGACGAATAACCTCTTTCTGCACTGTAGGGCTTCTATGATTCTATGATTAATGATCTAGACATGAATGAATAAAGGTATAATCAACAGATGGCATGAAATTGGTGGTGTGGTAAACAGCAAGGAGGAAAGCCTCAGACTATAAGCGAAATACGTGGGGTGGTCAGATGGGCTGAACAGTAGCAAATCTTGAGTGTGAGGTGATGTGTTTTAGGAGGACTAACAAGGCAAAGGAGGACATGTTGAATGATAGGACCCTAGGAAATACAGAGGATCAGAGGGACTTTGGTGTACATATGTCCACAGATCCTTGAAGGCAGAAGGACAGGTAGATAAGGTAGTTCAGACGGCATAAAGGAAACTTGCCTTAGTTATTTAAGGCATTATATACAACGGCGAGGAGGTTATGATAGAGCTGCCTAGCATGAGTCAGGCCACAGCTGGAGTACTGTGCACAGTTCAGGCTGCTACAATATAGGAAGGATGCGACTGCACAAAAGGCAGTGCAGTAGAGATTCACCAGGATGTTGCTTGGGTGGAGTAAATCAGCTATGAAAAGAGACTAGATAGGCTGGGATGGCTTTCCTCAGAGCAGAGAAAGATGAGGGCTACAGAGATCCAATTGAAGTGTACAAAATCTGAAGGGGCATAGGTAGGATAGAGAAGCAGTAATGTTTCCCCTGATTGGAGGGGTCAATAACCAGTTCTAAGGTAAGGAACAGGAGGTTTAAAAAGGATCTGAGGGAACACATTTTCACCCAGAGGGTTGTGGATATCTAGAATGCAATGCCTAGAAGCATAGTGGAGGGGGAAATGCCCTCAAGTAATTTAAAAACTATTTCGATGACCTCTTGAAATGCCATAACACACAAGGCTATGGGCCAAGTGCTGGAAATGGGGATGAGAATAGATGCATGTTGATGACCAGTGCGACACGCTGAGCCAAATGGTCTCTTTCCATGCTGTTAAAAACCCTAGTGACTCTATCATATAATCCTTACAACATGGAAGCAAGCCATTCAAGTCCGCACTGACCCTCCGAAGAGGATCCCACTCAGACCCACCACCCCCACCAACCCTAGCCAGGTAACCCTGCATTTCCCATGGCCAATCCACCTAACCTGCACATCTTTGGACTGTGGGGAGGGGAACTGGAGCACCCGGAGGAAACCCACATGGACCCAGGGAGAACGTGCAAACTCCACACAGGCAGGCACCCAAGGCTGGAATTGAACCCAGGTCTCTGGTGCTGTGAGGCAGCAGTGCTAACCACTGAGCCACCGCGTCTCTAAGTATCAATTTTTTAAAAATGAATCCCTTAAGAAAACACACAGACCATCCCCATGCCTGTTGTTTGGTTTATGATGGGTAGTAAAATGGTGCTGGAAATAATAACTCCTGTCACAGACACTGAAAATCTGTACATTCCTAACAAGCTCGACAACTAAACAGAGGGTCACACATTCTGACTGATAATTTTTAAAAATCTGTAGCTCCAATGGGGCTTCCTTTTTCTGCCAAACCAATCTGGCCATTTTCCCTCAAAGAAAGAAAACACTTTCATCAGTCTGCTAGAAAGCCACAATTTACTCTAATCCACATCCACAAAGAGAATTATCACTTTCTCAGATGTGGGTTTGAAATGGGTCAGAGAAACAAAATGAAAGTCGACACATTTGGTCACATGATATAATATCTCAACTTGTACACACACAGCTAGCGAGATGCATAAGTCATCTTGTATTGGGGGTGGGATTGTGACTAGGAGGGTTGAAAATGATTCGAAAAGATAGACAGACAATCTGAAGGGGAATGGGAACAATAGCTGGAAAAATCCTGTGGTTTTAATACTGAGCCAGAGAAAACACTCCTCAATCTCCAGCTGACTCTGTTGTACATTCAAGATGATTGATAAGAAGAGTCTTGAGATACCACGACGTATTACACTAAGTAAAACAGCAAAATGCATAATGTAAGGTGCAAAATCTGACTGCGCAGTAGGACTTTACTTCATGTACCTGAGCAAGCGTGGATTTGGATTTTCTTCAGAAAATTACTTGAGTAAAGACTCGAAGGAATATATTTTGATTGTAAAAAGGATAAGGTGTAAGGATAAATCTAGCCAATCAATTTACTCAAAATGATAATTCGGGATAAGATTGTAGCATGGGCAGAGCAGTAGCTCCCTCTTGCTGATGCTACATCTCTCAATTAAGCACAGAGTGCCTTTGAACAAGGCTGCAAATCCACCCAGTGTTGGAGCCCATAATCCTACACAGATTTTCTGTAGGCTAGGCATACATATGTTCTCCCTTCCCAACAAGAAGTCAACAAGAATTGGGGAAAAGGCAAGAGCCACCAATTTGAAATGTTGGTGTTGTGGTGCAAAGCAGTAATACCAGGGATAAGATTAGTCAACACATGGTTTCACTGTGGCAGATTTGATCATTGTCAGCAATTCTGCAATGCAAGATCTCCTCTTCAAAATAAATCAAACAGATCACTCCTGAATATAGGAGAATCCAGCAAATTAAACAAGGAAACATGGGAATTATACACTTTTTTAGTCAAGTGGATATTCTTGACCAGCTAACAGACGATGATAATCTGGACCAGGAGTTTTGGTCAGCAACCTTGAAATTGAAGAACTTTAATGTTCAATGTTTTCTTGATCTAGTTAATTTATGATGACTCAAAAGTGTATGCCTTTCACCATCAAGTATGAAGATCCAGAGTTTAGAAAATATATCCTTTCAGTTAAATGTTGTTTTGAAACAATATGCACCCACAATGACAAAGTTATTGAGGAGCTTACTTATGTCTTACAGAATCAGAACAAATGCTTGTGGTGTTCACAAGCTATGTACAACTAGTCTTCTACAGCAACAAAATCAGAAATTGCTGGAAAAGCTCAGCAGGTCAGGCAGTAACTCTGCTTTCTCTCCACAGATACTGCCAAGCCTGCTGAAATTTTCCAGCAATTTCTGATTTTATTTCTGATTTCCGACATCCACAGTTCTTTGGGTTTTATTTTGTTTAGGTTTTTGACAGCGATTACCAGTCACTGAATTCCAAGCAAAAAAAATACTCTCCATGCCAAGAAGATAAGGATATTCCATTGTTTGAGGAACTCTCACAGCTCCTCCAGGAACACGGTCTTTCATCTAAGCAAAATGAGACAACATTTTGTGAAATCTTCCCACACCTCTCATATGAAATTGATCGCTTTTCATGAAAACTAGGTGCAGAGCTGGATGAACACAGCAGGCCAAGCAGCATCATAGGAGCAGAAAGGCTGACGTTTCGGGCCTAGATCCTTCAATCGCTCCTATGATGCTGCTTGGCCCGCTGTGTTCATCCAGCTCTGCACCTCGTTGTCTCGGATTCTCCAGCCTCTGCAGTTCCTACTATCTCTGATTCACTTTTCATGAAGATCTTTTTCTGCTTTTCCTAGACATTAACCTGTTTTATAGTGTTGTTACTGAGGGGGAGATGGTTGAACACCTCTGACGATTAAACCAAAATGTAAGCCCCAAACTGTTATGACAGGAGTAGAGGTTCTAATAAATACCCCTAAAACACCCAGAGAAGCTCGCCTTTCCCCTCGTAATCTGTTAAAAGTGTGGCTAAAGAAAAAGAAAATTCCTGATCTACTTTATACATAAAAGGAAACAATTTATTTATGTAACGCTAATAATGAATAAATTAACAGAATTACTAACAGACCGAACAACTCCCCACTAGACTATTAACTACTCCCTAACTGGTCTAAATTCCACTGGAATGCTGGTCAAATAAACATGAGTCCCACTTATACAAACCCAATTAATAAGACAATGATAAATTAAAACTTAATCTCTCCAAGTTTGCACAAACTGTTTCTTCTGGAACGCTTTGCCTTTTCCATGACTTCACAAATGTCTTCCTTCCACTGATTCTGCTGTCAGGAATGTTTTCTCTGTGAAGACTCTTAGCAGAAATGCCAGAGATAGATGGTGCTTTCTCTAATAGATAGATGACTGCGACAGCCAGTTTCTCTTTCTCTCGAGAGCGGAGGGTTCTTAACCTGAGCACATGACGGTGAGCTCTGGGGTCTCTGTCCAACTGCCCCCTTCTTTATCCTGTGATGACATAACAATATGTCTTACGTAGGATTGACTCGATGTGGTCAACACCATCAGATTTAAATTTGATAGGTTTATAGTATCTAAGGGCTTGGTTTAAATTGATTGGCTAAATTTGAAAACTGCTGTCTTGGTAAAAATGCTGCTTGGTTGTTGGGTACAAAATGTTTCCATTCTGGCCCTCTCCGTGCACGCCTGCTTGCAAACTCCCAAGCACAGACAAAGCACAATCTCTTAAAAGGACCACGCACTGTTTTTCAATTCATGAGTATTCTACACATGTATTCATAACAACGTATTCCTCCGCTACTCATACTAGAAGAGGATGAACCAATTCCTAACCAGGAGATACACTCAGGATTGAACCTGAAAATGTGCAGGCCAGTTTCATCATTTCAGAAAGCAAAACTTCTGATGCCTGACTCTTCAGTCATCAATGCCGTAAATCATCATCCTGTTGATACCCCCTGCCAGAATGAGCAAATCCTACTCATGTGGTGATGACAATGTACATGATAAATACTGTTGACATGGGGCTATAGAAGATGCAATGGGAGTTCCAGTCACTTTGGTAGTCACAATGATCTTTCAATAGGCAAGAAACAGATAAGACCTGACAAAATCAGAGAACAACAAACAATGCACGTGAAGGCAAGTCCTTCAGCCACACTGAAGGAAGAGAATGAAGAGAGAGCCCAGACAATTCTTTATCCTCATCTAGTTTTACAGATATACTGTCAAAATCTGAACTGCACAATCTTAACTGAGAACTATATCACCATTCCTTCATTGTCATGTGGTTAAAATCCTGGAAGTCCCTTTCTAAAGTCATGTTGTTGGACCTACATCCCAAAGTCTGAGGCAAATGAGGGCAGCAGCTCATCACCACCTTCTAATGGGAAACACTGATAGGCAACAAATGCTGGTTTAACCAGAAATGCCCACATCTCATGAATGAATATAAATAGAAGCAGTCTCTTCCCTAAGTTTTGAACTCCTCCCACTGCTCAACCACTTTTTCTTCATTTCAAACACCCTTTAAAATATACCCTTATATTAAGGTTTCAGTGATTCTCCAAAATATCTCCCCTACGTCTTAAATCCAATTTGCTTGACAACACTCACTGAAAAGCTTTGGGAGATCTTACATTCCACATAAATGCAGGCTGTCATTGTCATTAGAAACTGTTACTGTTGCACATCTGCAAAATGACAAACTACACATCTGTACCTTGAAAACAAAAGCTTTTAAAGTGTGCACCATATGGTTCTACATTGTCTCTGTTCTGAAGTTACCACCATCTTTCTAATTAGAATTTGATCTGACAGATCACCTCATAAGCAAGGACCAGGGTCAACTGGACTAGATGTTCTTCTACAAATGTCTTATTTTGTAAACCTGCAAACATAGTTTGTTAAAAGTAAAACCCTGCACTTCATGCAGATCAGAAATAAAAGCAGAAACAAAATGCTGCAAAACACTTAATATGTCAGATGGCAACAGTACAGAGAGAAACAGAGTTAATGTTTCAGGTCAATAGATGCTGCCCAACTTGCTGTGTATTTTGATCATTTTCTGTTTTTAATATCACATTTATTTTGTGTTCTATCATGTTAATTTTGCAGGAGCAAGCCTTCTACTCTGAAAGCTAAGTGACTACATGCAAGAAAAAACATTATAGAGCTCCTGTGACATTTAGCAGGAAAAGATCAGGTGAATGTGAAAGGAACCATCGTGAACGTTTTATCAAGCATATTATCACAGGCTGTTTCTAAATCATTCCCACAGCAATGTACAGAAACACATGTTTCTAGTATTCAGTCTGTATGACATAGCAACTCTTTGAACATGCATACAGCAAAACTGAATAGAAATAACATGAAAACTAAGTTCACTGAGAATACTTGACTTTAAAATGTGCTAGGCATATTTTTGTTAAGCATTCACCTTTTAATTACAGTAACGTATTTGCAATCCAGTTATCTAAACTTTTAAGTATTTACATGCATTAAACCTTGTTTCTCAGGCTAATCAGCATGTGTCAATATGCTAACCTCTTACGTACACAATGACTCATCTGCAGATAAATCACATTAGCTTATTAAAAATGAAATAGTATGAATCCGCGTAACTATAGGTTACATAGTCTAACTTTAATGGTGGGCAAATCTACAATTCAAGTTAAAGTTAGTAAATAGTATCGACTGATTTTGGCTTCTTGTGCATCCTTAATTTCTATGGTTCTACATTTAGATGCAAGGTGTTAGGTCCTGGAATTTCCTCCCTATACCTCTCTTCTTTGAAACTCTCTTTAAAACCTCCAACCAAGCATTTGGTCAGCAGTCCTAAATCCAAGTGACTTATTGTCAACTTTTGGCTGAAAGCGTTCCTGTGGCTTATCTCGGGATGCTTTATTGTGTTAAAGTTACGACGTAAATGAAAGGGGCTACAATTGTTATTGTCATCACGGCTTCAGGTCCACAAAAGATACTTCTCAGTTCAATTTGGTCAGTGCATCCCCCATCCCTCACATTCACAGTACTGACAACGCATGTTGCCCAACATCTAATTATAAAGTCTTATATCTGAGGAATGTAATAATGGGGTGGAACATTTTCTCCTTAGGTGAGGTGTGGTGTGGTCAATGGTGAGAAAGTTGAGAAAATACAGCAATATTGAAAGAAAAACAGAATCTCGACATTAAGAAAGTGTTTCTTTCCCTGAAGCTTCAAATGGTGATTTCAGAGTGTTGCAATTGAGTGGCAACTACCTTATTTCCATTCACTTGTATGCTATTAATAACCCAACTCTGCTTAATGATACATCAATTCCACTTCTCCTTTCCTTCACTGAGAAAATAGATGGGAGACCTGCACTCAAAGTGGGTACCTGGCAGCTGCAGCTTCTTGATTGTCTGAACCCAACTATCATCCAATCATGGATAGTAGGAACTGCAGATGCTGGAGAACCTTGTTATCATCCAATCATATCTTGTTGAGGTTGGTTGGCTCACCGAGCTGGTTTCTTGTTTCGCAGACGTTTCGTTACCATGCTGGGTAACATCCTCAGTGCAGCAGCGGTAACGAAACATCTGCAAAACAAGAAACCAGCTCGGCGAGCCAACCAAACTCAACACCCACAACACGAGCTACAAATCTACTCCAAAACCTTAGAATCACATCTTCAACGCAATGTCACTGCACGTCCCATGGCCACTATCCTCCTCAACCCTTCATCCGATACGTTAGCAGCAGCAAACCACCAGCCTCACTACAACACCATGCCTGCTTTCAGACTGATACACACACTCACCAATTCAAAATGTCAACACTTGACTTTGGAGATCCAGTAGACCTATGACTTGCATGTTTCTACCAGATTGCTTTGCATGCACAGACACATACGCATCCACACAGGATATATCTTATGGGTCTCAGCTTGCTTCCATAGTGGTCATTCGATTTGCACTCACTTGGAAGCTGCCAGCCTCCGTAGACTTCATATTACTTTCTTAGCACACAGAGAGATCCACAGCTTGTCACTGTCGGGAGAAGTGAACAGTAAGGATGGGAGACATGTTGTCGTATGGCACTGCGTCATGTCCACATCTACCTGCAGCATGTGCCACCAGCTTAAGTAGCAAAAAGATGCTTGCATGTCAAGCAAATGGCCATGTCTAAAAATCCTTGTTGGGACTACAGTCAGTCAAGGGGCTGGTCCTATTCAAGTTTGGGGGTTATCCATTTTCAGGTGCTTGATCCTAACAGAGTCCAGGGATCCACGTCTTGCACTCTGAGGACTGGGTCACTCCGAGTCTTGCACGTCAAGTACAAATCAGCCTGATGATTACAGATAGGTCTGTCAGGATGTCGTGGAGGTATCAGACAAGAAATAAATTACAGTTCAAGAGCTCATTCTGACCAATATGGAATTTCCAATACAGCAGTAATTTGGCAATACAGCTACCAGATAGCAAACAACATGTCCGTTTGGCCATTTGAAACAGCAAAGTACTGACTGTACCCAACCATGCTTGAAAAACTCAGAACAGTTTCCAACGTTAAATACAATTCCCCAGTTAGGCAAAATATTTGCTAAATAATCCAGAGTGTGTGAAGAATTATGCTGACAAGCAATTTAGAATGGTTGTACAGGCTCACAGCGTGATACCTTGTGTATACTGGATGCTACATACATTAATACACAGGGCCCTATTCCTTGTAAACAGAAAGACTACGTACATGCCCTGCCTTTCACCTCAACAAAATGGGTGACCAACATTCTTTGGTTCATTTCTCAGCCAACACCCTGACCAGAGTCAATTGATCTTTTTTAAAATTTAAACAAAAGATAAATAAAAGTAAGTCAATGTATAGCTGTATGTATAACATGCTGATAGCTCCACCAATCACAGTCCATTTAGCACCTTCCTCTCACACAGCATAAATGTTGTTTTCCCTTTACACTAGTAATTTTTGCAAATTGGCCTGATGAGTGCAAGACCAAAAGATGATAAAATTATACTTTTTCTTTTCAGCAATACTCAAGACCCTAAATATATTAGTCTATTCTTTTGTAAAGTTGGATACATGATGGCAATACTCTCTGACAAATTCTCTCTGTACTGTGTCTGACTACAAACAAATATTACCACAGGCCTTGACATACCTCTTCATCCATTTTCTGTATGAGTAGCTCAGTTTCTTCCTCCTCCTCCCTCTGTCGCATATTGAGTGTTTCGAGTTTCTCTCCAGTCTCTTCGTTACTTTGAGCCGCTATTGCAGCTAACACCCCATCGTACTCTATCCATAGCCTGGCTTCCATCTCCTCAAATTGTCTTCTGAAGACACTGCTGAACCTTTCCTCTAAAGATGGCGAAAGGACTTCCTTGGGTTTAAGGGTCCTCAGCAACAACACAATGGCATCAATGTGCATTTGTTTGCGACAATATTCCAGATCTGTATCCATCTGTATGGAGCTCAGTATGTGCAAGCTGTGAAAGAAAAGTGTTAAACGGTCTCTAATTTGTGGTCAGGAATGAAAACAAGAACAGTATTTCAGATTAAAAGAAAAACCATCAGTGCTGGAAATAGAAGATCTAAATAGTGCAACTGCACATGTAGACTTTTTAAAAGTTCATTTATTTCAATTGTTACTTCTGTGAGGGTGTACAACCAGTGACTCATGTCATTGAAGACTGAGGTCATGAAAGGCTAACACTCAATCTGGTTTGACACAAATAGGAGGGTTTTGTTATTTCTAACTAAGTGAGGCGGATGTGTTTTCTTTCAATTGATTTTAAGCAGTCATCTTCAATGAGTTGAACGGTGCATAAACATAATTGGTCTAGAGTTTTTATTTTTGTTGATGAGCGTAAAGTGAATGAAGTGCAAGTGGACCTCAGATATGAGGATCACTCTCTCTGTGCCAGGAATAGGGTTCATTAAAACATATTCACACACTGTTAAATTTCAACTCTAAAGTTTCTATCGGAGTTTCAGCTGAACTCAACTATTGAGTTTTTTTAAAAAAAAAGTCATTGACATAAAACAACTGAAGTAAGTCACAGAAATTTTGCAATTCTAGAGTTAACTAAACACAAAAGGAAATTGCTGCAGGTAGTGGAAATCTGAAATAAAAATCAAAAAAATGCTAGAAATACTCAGCTGGTCAGACAACATCCAGGGAGAGAGAAGCAGGACTAACTTTTCAGGTCAAGATTATCTTTCACCAGAACAGGAAGGGTGTGATAAATGGTTTTCTTGACCCAAAATCTCGGACCTGAACTTTTCATCCTTGAGGCAGCTAAGTGGGTGTCAGGAAACCTCCCGGCTCAGCCCATCCACATTAAGAGAAAGGGAGCACAACGGCAGGAACATTGTTGCTAGGGGGTGGGTGCTCCACACAGTCGTGCCAGCTGACTAGAGTTGCCAGGTGCAGCGTCAAGCAGTTTAAAACGCCCACCTTGGCACTGTGACATTTTGTCTCAGTTAGAAAGCAAACAGAGCAGCCCTTCAGCCATCGACACCCCCATGCATTTCCCATGTCCAATCCACATTACTTCATGTCCCCTCTTGCAATCCTGCCAGGCTATGGCATTTCCATATCCGTTCCACTACTATACTCGAAGTGAAAACAGTTTATTTCCTATTCATTCAGCGGATGTAGGCACCATGGCTGGGCTAGCATTTACTGCCCATCCCTAGTTGCCCTTGAGAAGGTGGAGGTGAGTTGCCTTCTTAAACCGCTGCAGTCCATTTGGTATGGGTACTCTGACAAAGCCATTCAACAGGGCTTTCCAGGATTCTGACCAAGCAACACTAAAAGAATGATGATGTATTTCCAAGTATGGATGATGACTGGCTTGAAGGGAAACTTGCATGGTGGCAGTGTTCCAATGTATTTGCTGCCCTTGCCTTTCTAGATGCTCATGGTTGTGGGTTTGGAAGAAGTTGGCTCAGGATCTTTGATGAATTTCTGCAGTGCATCTTGTAGATAGTACACACTGCTGCTACTGAGCGTTGCTGGTGGAGGGAGTGGATGCTTGTGGATGTGGTGCCAATCAAGCGGGCTGCTTTGTCCTGGATGGCGTCAAGCTTCAAGTGTTGTTGGAGCAGCACTAATTCAGGCAAGTGGGCAACATTCCACCACTTGCTTGACTTGTCCCTTGCAGATGGTGGATAGGCTCTGGGGAATCAGGAGGTGGCCTTAAAGTGAATGGTAGATGTATTAAAAAAAGTGTGTAAAACAAATCATTCATTGATAACTTTCCACCATGTTAAAAAGATTTCTTTTTTACTACACAGCAATAAAATGCACAATCATTCAGCCCCCTTAAATTTCAATCACTGAAACTGAAATCACTTAAAATCTCTTCAACTTTTGTAAAGAAACATTGACATCAAGTGATCAGACTACCAGAGATGACAATCAAGTGAGAGCTCAGGTGTTTGGAGAAAATTATGAATGTCTTGGGTCTCAGCTAAGCATATATAATGGGTCGAAAGCAATCGCTCTGGGAATGCCAATTCAATCCCATAATGGCAGCTGGTCAAATTTGAATTTAATTAATAAACTTTGAATATAAAGCTTTTTCTCAGCAATGGTGACCATGAAAGCATATCAATTGTCATAAAAACCCCAAATGCTGCACTAATAACCTTCAGGGAAAGAAATCTGCTGTCCTTACCTGATCTGGCCCATACGTGACTCCAAACCCATAGCACTTTTCACTGCCCTCTGAAATGGTTTCATTCAGGGCAGTTAGGGATAGATTTCAACGTGCTAACCTTGACTGCAGTACCCTTATCTCATGAATGAATAAAGAAGGGAAAAGCAATCTATTTTGGTACATCACACAGAAAATAGTTAACCAATGAAATCTAATATCTATTCTGTACACAGTGAAGCTTGAGACAGGCAATGAGGAAAGGAGGAAGGAACATAGGAGGAAAGGTTAGTAAGTTTGCAGATGATACAAAGATTGGAGGGGTAGTGGACAGCGAAGAAGGTTACATCAGAGTACAATGGGACCTTGATCAGATGGGTTAATGGGCTGAGTGCCAGATGGAGTTTAATTTAGATAAATGTGAGGTGCTGCATTTTGGAAAGGCAAGTGCAGGACTTATATACTTAATGGTAAAGTCCTGGGGAGTGTTGCTGAACAAAGTGACCTTGGAGTGCAGGTTCACTGTCCCTTGAAAGTGGAGTTGCTGGTAGATAGGATAGTAAAAATATTGTTTGGAATGCCTGCCTTTATTGGTCAGTGCATTGAATATAGGAGTTGGGAGGTCATGTTGTGGCTGTAAAGGACATTGGTTAGGCCACTATTGGAATACTGCATGCAGTTCTGGTCTCCCTGCTCTAGGAAGGATGTTTTGAAACTTGAAAAGGTTTACAAAGATGTTGCCAGGTTTGGAGGGTTTGGGCAAGAGGAAGAGACTGTACAGGGTGGAGCTATTTTCCCTGGAGCATCGGAGGCTGAGGGGTGACCTTAGAGGCTTATAAAATCATGATTGGCATGGATAGGGTAAATAGGCAAGGTCTTTTTCCTGGGTGGGTGGGGGAGTCCAAAACTAGATGGTATTGTTTTAAGGTGACAAGGGAAACTTGTAAAAGGGACCTAAAGGGAAACTTTTTCATGCAGAGGGTAGTGCATGTATGGAATGAGCTGCCAGAAGAAGTGGAGGAGGCTGGTACAATTACATTTAAAAGGCATCTGGATGGGTATGTGAATAGGAAGGATTTAGAGGGATATGGACCAAATGCTGAAAAGGGGACTAGACTTATATAGGATATCTGGTCAGCATGGATGAGTTGAACCAAAGGGTCTGTTTCCATGCTGTATATCTCTATAAACTCTATGATACTATGAAAAGAAGCAGATAGATTAGGGAAGAAGAGACAAAAAGATAGAATGTTGATCGGTGTCTAGTTGTTAAAATGTAAAATGTCCTGGTTTTAGTCCCTGCTGCTACTGCACCACAAGGGAGGACACTCAATAGTTATGTCCACTCAGACATAATGATGCCAAATTTCTGAAATTATTTTAGCAGTATAACATTTTACTGTTGCATTAAAGATTCAAAAGGAAATTCAAGACACTTTAGTGGTAAATGAATTTATTTAAACTGCTAGAGGGAATTTGATCCTTTGGGTCATCAGGGTTGAAATACTACCATGTACCAAACCAACCAAATTATAAAAACCTCAATCCATAAAACAAAACTAAAAGGATCACTGCTTTTGCTCTACAAGGCAATACAGCATATAGAGGGACAGACAGAAATAACAAAGTAAATTATGTGAATAATGAGGTTAAGAGATGCTAGTCTATATATCAGCACAGCAATAACAAATACTGATACAAGCCAATAACAAAGAATGATGACTGTTTCAGTACAGAAGATAGTAATTTGGCCAACATGTCTGTGCCAATATTAGATTTGGCATCAAACTCAAACATCTGAGGCTTTATTAAGCCAACTAACAATATCAAAAGATTATATTTAAACAAGATAAAATTCCTATGTCAGGAGTTATAAGGGACCAGATAAAGTCCTAAGTTACAAAGAGTTGATTGGACAATTTGGGTTGGATATTTTGTCATGGATGAGATCATATTTTCCCACATTATACTCTGTCTGCTAATGTTCCTGCCCATTTGCCTCATCAATCCATAGCCCTTTACACATTCCTGAGATGGAATCTTCCACACACACCTGGAGCTTTTAGAAAGCAGTGGAACTTAATTGGCAGGAAGCACAAGTTCAGTTTTTCTGACATGAGGACTTTATTTTAAATAAAGACACTTCCTGATAGTCAAATAGCTAAAGCGAAATGCTTAGAATCAGTTGGCAGAAATGATTAATGTTATGAAGCCTTCACTTACAGTTATTCTTATATAATAGAATTTAAAAGATTATGGAGTTTTTCGTTTTTAAAAGAGGACCATAATAGGGTATCAAAACTCTTTGGTTTAAACAAAGCATTTCTTGGTAGTCATATATCTTGTAATAACTGCTTATTTACTGGAGACTAGCTGCCTAGTCAGAGGCTGTCAGGTTTCAGTTTCTCCTATAGATACTGTTTGAAGTAGCTGGGGTGCTGCCTACCAAAAGAAAGAAACTCTCCAGTTCTAATCTCTTGTTTGAGGAAAATAAACCATGTTGTGGTTCCAGTTTGGTGTCTGAAGCCTGCTCTCACATTACAAGCCTTTGAAAGAGTTAGTTGATATTTCCTGAATGACTGCATGTGTTAGATGAAATCTGACTGCGTGTACCAAAGTGTCAGACTATCTTAGCATCTCAAACTTTAGCTTTTTGTTTCAAGAATGAAGACTTATTGGCTAAGTGTTTTTAAATCACTGCAGAGAGAAATCAAATTTCTTTGCTTCACCTGATGCATGTGTTTTTAAGATATAGAGATTGTGATCACTTATGTTATCATCTTACAAATTGTATGTGTTAACCAATTCTATACATTTTGAAAGAGGTTTTATTTTATAATAAATCAATAATTTTGGTATTTTAAATAAATCTGGTTAATGGATCTTTGCTTTCTAAACCTGATATAAAGTATATAATTAGCCGTATAGGTAACTGAGTAAAGCATTTACCTTTATGCTATGATCAACTGGATGTGCAGCCATTGCTGAGTTCCCTCAAATGAAGGGGCTATTGACTACATGTATGTTGTGTTTAGAGCCCCAGATCATGATCTGGTCAGATTCCTGAAGGGGAAAGGATTTCACTGAATGTTCAGCTCATTTTTGATCACAGGCAACTATTCCTGTGCAGCCATTACTCAGAAATCCGTCATGATGCTTATATTTTGTGTAACTCACAGGTTCCTCAAACTTTCACTCCTCTGCATTATTCCCAGGGTAATTCAGGTAGATAAGGGGGGAGCCCCCAGAAGGGATGGCTAAGGAGCACAGCGAAAAACCTTCAGCCAATGCCAAACAGTGTTGCAATGTTCACCATGCATCCAATAATGCCATGATATAGACAACAGTTGATGCTTCTGTTGCCTGGACTGCTCAGGAGAGCCATTCAAAGCCACCATTGTGGCTGTGTCCTTGTCCCACATGAGCCCATTTTGGCAATCTCAGATGTTTTCATTCTCCTAGTTGTGAAGAAAGGTCAGTGAACTATTTGTTCATGAGTTGCTGAGTGTTGTATAGTATATCGTTTCATTGTTTTAAGTTTGAACCCTGACAGATGTGTAAGAGGCAGCAGCTTTGAGGTGCAAGTAGTGCTATATTGATAGCTGAAATAAAGTGACAGATATTGATTGTCCTGAAAGCATCTGATGGATATTCTGGCCATCCAGTCTCGTCTGAAACAGTCCTCTGCAGTGGCAACCTTAAAATGCTAGCTCACACTCATAGGGCCATGAAGCATTCAGTAGATAATGACACATACCCTGGCTGAGTGCAGTACACCATTCATCCTCTTGGGACACTGAAGCCAGGTCCTCTTGATCTTCTCGTGGGTACTGACCTCTGCAGTCGCCTCTGCCCAACAAAGTTCGCTCTATGCTGCACAGTGGCTGGGAAACTCCATGCACTTCGATCAGCGTGCTGATACACTGCTTCCGCAAGCCACTACGGAGCATGGATATTGGACAGCAGCAAGAAAGAATACAGGGGACACTGCCATCCATGCTTCCTTCATCAGTTGGTCCGGTCTGCTATTGCCATTTCCTTAGAAAAGAACTTCCCTTCTCTCCTGAACACTAAGTGTGGTGACTCTTTTTGCTTGGTCCCCGACACCTCCAGCGAAGGGTGGGTGTGATGAGCAGAGGCTAAGCGATGCTCCAGAGTTGCAGAAATGCTGTCAGGGTGCTTTTTAATATGATGAGAGGGGCAGTCCCATGGTCCTCTGGGACTATGGCGACTTCACCTTCAAATATGACACCAGAAGCTCCAATGCGCTCCCCCATAAAATTTGGAGTATTATCCATTCGCACATTTATCATAAGCTAGGAAGAACGTCATTACATAAGAAAACCTGATCAACACCTGTATTAAGGTACCTCCTGCTTTGAGGCCTGTTCTACACCGAGTCTCAAAAAAAAATGGCACCACCTTCTATGTCCTCTTTAGAAATTGCTTCCATCTTCGTGCCATTGGCACATCCAGTTCCTGTAGAGTAAAGGGAATTATATGTCGATACAGTGTGGAGCTGGAGGAACACAGCAGGACAGGCAGCATCAGAGGAGCAGGAAAATCGATGCTTTGGGTCGGGACCCGAAACATCAACTTTCCTGCTCCCCTGATGCTGCCTGTCCTGCTGTGTTCCTCCAGTTCCACATTGTCTCGGTTCTGACTTCCAGTATCTGCAGTTCTTGCTATCTCCTTAAAGGGAATTATATCTTTGCTCTAAGTATGTATACTGAGCATTTGCAAAAGCTGCTCACTCATAATGATCACCGATCTTATGGATCTGAGTCAGTAGGGCTCAAAGTTAGATGTCCTCTCTGAATATCCTACGTACTTAGTTTTGTTCAGTAAAGGCTGTTTCTGTACATTCAGAGAAATGTAAATCTCACACTATCACAGTCCCTTTGAAGTGATTCATGTAGATTGTAAATAGTTGCTATCCCAGCACTGATCAATACTGTACTCAACTAACTCCAGCTTGCGAATGTGAAAAATTACACATTTATCATTACCCTCTGTTCATTCTGTCCATGCTGACAGCGAGTTAAGCCACACCAGGAGTGTAGAAGAACAGCAACGCACTGGACAGGGTACAGATGAGGTTATGAGGACCTCACTAGGATTGGAAAATTTTTACTTCCAGGTTTTGATAGATTGGTTGTTTTGTTTTCTTTGTCAGAGAGAAGGCTGGGGGTAGATTTAATTGAGATATATATGTTTATGAGGAGCTGAAAGACAGTGGATTGGAAAGGACTTATTTTTTCCCTTAGCAGAGGGTTCAATAACCAAGAATTGCAGAATTATAGTAACTAGCAGAAGGATTAGCAGGGAAGGGAGGAGGAAATCTGTCAGCCACTGGACAGTGAGGTCTAGAACTCACTACCCAAATAGAGCAATTATCACCATCACATGAAAAAATTATTTTGACAACAGTTCTTGGTCCAAGCGGCCTCTGTCTGCACCATAAATTTGAGATTCTAAAGTAAGGAGTAGATACAAACTTTAAGCCCAGTATTCTGCAGACACAGGAGTATTGTACTGCCTAAAAAGCAGGAAAGACTCAACCATATTGCTAAACCAGCATGCTCTTGAATTCAGTTTCAAAGTGTTTTTTTTAATAACAGTAATACAAGAACAACAAATGATCTACTTTGATATTTTAGAAAATAACTTATCAAAGGTCTGAATCATGTTCTGTGGGCATAATGTTAATCAAACTTGTCCCAGCTGTGCTATGCTGAGCATGTTGGAGCACACATCATAGTATCAGACAGGGTGATTTAGTCCGGGGCCAATTTAGTTAGTACGTAAATGAGAATACAATGCTACACTCTGGATTATAGATAGTGAAGGTCCTAGAAGAGTTAATTTTTCTACCTACATTTTCCCGGTCAGCTGCAATATTGATTTCCTGCTATGATTATTTCTGAAACCCACGAGTAACAAAGAATTATTTAGTCAATCTTCAAACACCAAACAGCATATGCAGCCCTAAACTTTGTTAAAGTGAAACACGGCTTGCGTCAGCAAAGTTTGACTTTCCAAAATAATATGAAATGATAATAGCTGGTAACAGTGTACAAAGCCAAAGATTTACGTGGATAACTCTTAAAATAACCCTTACTCATTAAAAGCCTGAGTCATGTTCTCTGGATCTTCAAACAACCAAATGCCAATCACTTTGTCCTCGATTTGGAGATTTTCCTTGAACCGCTCTGCTGCATCACCAATTAGTGTGTAACTAGAATGTGATTGTTCCTTTTCCATCTATAAAGAACCACAGTATAAAGATGCGTATTTCGGTTTAGCCAAGACAAAAATAGACTAAACATTAATAATGATGCTCACTTAGGTTTAGCTGGTACCAAGTTAATATCAAGTGCAACGTAGCGACTTCATACGTGTTATATCTACAGCATTTTGAGCCACCTATTAATTTCTGTACGCTGAGCCCTTGATCATAACGGTGGCATATTGGGGAATCACAGTATGAATCTCAAACACTTCATTATGTTTGAGAAGATGAAACTGTAACACAAGTCACTGGATCATATGCATACACCTTCCAAATTACAGAATTACCCCAAAAGCCTGCAAGCAGGATGCCTGGCTGAGTCTTTGGCTGGGTTACAGTGCAATGTGTTCAATACCAGTATCTGAACAATGAAATGCACTGAATATAAGTAGGTGATATTGATTGTGTCACCGAAAGTTAGCGTGCATCTGGCAGAAATAGAGTTGCAAAGATCATCCTGTAATTCTACAGCTACCTTTTGGGGCTAAAAGCATTAAGTTCACGCTTTAACTCTCACCATTCAGAAGACTAAGTATCAGAATTTATAACTATAATTTGGAGCTAACTGCAGTGAACAGGCATATTAGTTTAGGGGATAGATTATTAGACACAGAATAGTACACATTTAAGGGGTATTTCAGATTACTCAGAAAAAGGATATTCCTACTCTAAACAAAAATTCCAAAAGAAGGGCCTACCATTTGTGGTTAACTGAAGAAATTAGGGACAGCCATTAAATTTAATGAAGAAACAACTAAGCTGCGCAAAGACCAGATCTCTGGTACAGGGTCTGGCTCTGTGGCTCAGAAGGGAAGGGGGGAGAATAGGAGAGCAACTGTAGTGGGGGATTCAACAGTAAGAGGCACAGACAGGCAGTTCTGTGGACGCGAACGAGACGAACGGATGGTATGTTGCCTCCCGGGTGCCAGGGTCCGTGATGTCTCGGATCGTGTCTTCAAGATCCTTAAGGGGGAGGGAAAGCAACCAGCAGTCATGGTACACATCGGTACCAAGGACATAGGTAGAAAAAGGACTGAGAATGTGAACAACGAGTACAGGGAGTTAGGTTGGAAGCTGTAGTCCAGGACAAACAGGGTAGTTATCTCTGGATTACTACCAGTGCCACGTGATAATGAGGTAAGAAATAGGGAGAGAGTGCAGCTAAACACATGGCTACAGGGCTGGTGTAGGAGGGAGGGCTTCCATTATGTGGATAATTGGAGCACATTCTGGGGAAGGTGGGACCAGTACAGTAAGGACAGGTTGCACCTGAACTGGAAGGGCACAAATATCCTGGGAGGGAGGTTTGCTCAAGCTATACGGGATGGTTTAAACTAGATTGGCAGGGGGTGGGGAACCAGATTTGTAATTCAGAGGATGAGGTACTCAGCCTTCCAACAGACGCAAGAGGGAGGGAGGTTGTTAATAAAGAAATGTGGTTGATGGAGCGTAGTTGTGGACACAGGGATGGTTTGAAGAGTGTATATTTCAATGTCAGAAGTATCAGAAATAAGGCAGATGAACTTAGAGCATGGGTCGGTACTTGGATCTACAACATTGTGGCCATTACAGAAACTTGGGTAACTCAGGGACAGGAATGGTTGTTGGAAGTTCCGGGATTTAGATGCTTTAAAAGAAATAGGGAGGGAGGTAAAAGAGGCGGGGGAGTGACATTGCTAGTCAGGGCTAGTATAGCAGCTACTGAAAGGCAGTTCGAGAATGATATGTCTACAGAGTCAGTTTGGGTTGAGGTCAGGAACAAGAAAGGAGCAGTCAGTCACTTTGTTGGGGGTTTTTTACAGACCCCCTAATAGTTGCAGAGAAGTGGAAGAGCGGAGTGGGAGACAGACACTGGAAAGGTGCAGAAGTCACAGGGTTGTAGTCATGGATGACTTCAATTTTCCAAATATTGATTGGAAACTTTTTAGTTGTAATAGTTTAGATGGAGCGGATTTTGTCCAGTGCGTTCAGGAAGGATTCCTGACACAGTATGTTGATAGACCAACACGAGGAGAGGCCACTTTGGATTTGGTGCTCGGCAATGAACCGGGCCAAGTGTTAGACCTGTTGGTAGGTGAGCATTTTGGCGGTAATGATCATAACTCTGTTACTTTTACAATAGTCATGGAAAAGGATAGGTACATACAGCAGGATAAGGTTTATAATTGGGGGAAGGGCAATTATAATTCTATTAGGCAAGAACTGGGTAACATAAAATGGGAAGAGATGCTGTCAGGGAAGAGCACGATAGAAATGTGGAGATTGTTTAAGGAATGCATACTGCATGTGCTCGATATGTTTGTCCCGAGCAGGCAGGGAAGATGTGGTCGAGTGAGGGAGCCTTGGTTCTCAAGAGAGGTCGAATGACTAGTTAAGAGGAAGAAGGATGCTTATATAAGATTTAGGAAACAAGGATCGGAAAAGGCTCTAGAGGGATACGAGTTAGCCAGGAATGAGCTGAAGAAAGGGCTTAGGAGAGCTAGAAGGGGGCATGAGAAAACCTTGGCAGATAGGATCAAGAAAAACTTCAAGGCTTTTTACATGTATGTGAGGAATAAGAGAATGACCAGAGAAAGGGTAGGGCCGATCAAGGATTGTAAAGAGAATTTGTGTATGGAGCCTAAAGAGATAGAAGAGGTCCTTAATGAACACCTTTCTTCGGTATTCACAACTGAGAGGGGCCTAGTTGTGGGGGAGGACAGTGAGAAATAGGCTGGTAGGCTAGAGGAGGTCGCTGTTAGTAAGGAAGATGTACTAGGAATTTTGAGGAACTTGAAGATAGATAAGTCCCCCGGGCCTGATGAAATTTATCCAAGGATTCTATGGGAAGCGAGGGAAGAGATTGCAGGGCCTTTGGCAATGATCTTTTCGACCTCACTGTCCATAGCTATAGTGCTGGAAGATTGGAGAGTGGCAAACGTCATTCTCTTGTTCAAAAAAGGGCATAGGGATAACCCCGGAAATTACAGGCCAGTTAGTCTTACTTCAGTGGTGGGCAAATTATTGGAAAGGGCTCTGACAGATAGGATTTATGATCACTGAGATAGACACAGTTTGATTTGTGATAGTTAGCATGGATTTGTGAGGGGTAGATCATGCCTCACAAACCTTACTGAATTCTTTGAAGAGGTGACCAAACACGTGGATGAAGGTAGAGCAGTGGATGTGGTATACATGGATTTAAGTAAGGCTCCCCATGGTAGGCTCATGCAGGAAGTAGGGAGGCATGGGATAGGGGGAAATGTGGTAGATTGGATTCAGAATTGGCTGAACCTTAGAAGACAAAGGGTGGTAGTGGACAGAAAATATTCAACACGGTGCTCAGTTACAAGTGGTGTACCACAAGGATCTGTTCTGGGTCCTCTTCTATTTGTGACTTTTGTAAATGATTTGGATGTAGGAGTAGAAGGGTGGATTAGTGAGTTCGTGGACGATATGAAGGTGGATCACGTTGACAGTGCAGAGGGCTGTTCTAGGTTACAAAGGGACATTGATAGGATGCAGAGCTGGGCTGAGAAGTGGCAGATGGAGTTTAACCCTGAAAAGTGTGAGGTGATTCATTTTGGAAGGAAAAACTTGAAAGCAGAATACAGGGTTAATGGAAAGATTCTTGGCAGTATGGAGGAGCAGAGGGATCTCGGGGTTCATGTCTACAGTTCCCTGCAACCTAGGTGGATAGAGTTGTTAAGAAGGCGTATGGTGTGTCAGCTTTCATTAATAGAGGGATTGAGTTCAAGGGCCGTGAAGTTACGCTCCAGCTATACAAAACCCTGATTCGGCCACATCTGGAGTATTGTGTCCAGTTCTGGTCGCCTCATTACAGGAAAGATGTGGAAGCGTTGGAAAAGGTGCAGAGGAGATTTACCAGGATGTTGCCTGGAATGGAGGGAAGGTCTTACGAGGAAAGGCTGAGAGAGTTAAGGTTTTTCTCTTTAGAACGACGAAGGATGAGAGGTGACTTGATAGAGGTGTACAAAATGGTCAGAGGTATAGATAGAGTGGACAGCAAGAGACTTTTTCCTAGGGTGGAGGTAGCTATTACGAGGGGGCATAGTTTTAAAGTGAGTGGAGGTAGATATAGGGGAGACAATGAGGTAGGTTCTTTACTCAGAGAGTGGTAGGGGCATGGAATCCATTACCGGAGAGGGTAGTGGAGTCGGCCTCATTAGGGGCATTTAAGCGACTATTAGATAGGCATATGGATGATAGTGTAAGGTAGGGGTGGAGGTTAGATAGACCTTAGGTTTAGGGTAAAACTTCGGCACAACATTGTGGGCCGAAGGGCCTGTACTGTGCTGTACTGTTCTATGTTCTATGAGTGGCAGGTCAGATGATTGGGCAGAATGGCATAAGGTTAATCAGGTGGAACAAACTACAGAACGTGAGAAACCTAACTGAAATGCAAAACCAAAATTAAGAATTACTACAGGTATTTAAAAGGGAAAAGAGGAAGAAAAAAATGAGAGTTTTGGTCCTCTACAGTATGAGAATGAGGAATTAATGGCTGAAATTAAGGAAATGGCAGATGAAGTGAACAAATATTTTGCTTCAATATTCACTACAGAGTATACGTAAACATTTTAGTAATAGCTGTAAATAAGAAGGTGAACTGGAGAGAGAGATAGTAGGAACTGCCGGTGCTGGAGAATCTGAGATAACACGGTGTAGAGCTGGATGAACACAGCAGGCCAAGCAGCATCAGAGGAGCAGGAAGGCTGACGTTTCGGGTCGAGACCCTTCTTCAGAACTGGAGAGAGAAATTGGCTAAATTACAATCACAAGGGAAACAGTGTTAGCCAAAACGACAGAGCTATGGGCTGACAAGACTCTTGGTCCAGATGAACTTTATCTTAGGGGGTCTTCAAATAAAAAATGGCTAATAAAATTGTAAATGCGTCGATATTAATTTTTCAAAATTGTGCCCATTGTGATAGAACATTTAAGTTATTTGCTCCTTTGGGGGCTAAATATACATTTCCAATGTTAAGAAGTTCAGCTGAACACTTTTAAGTTTTGCATAACTTCAGACATATATTATGGCATTAATCTCCATTGACCGAGGAATGCCAATGATGCTTATTTCTCGCATCTTGCTTCTTACCTTTTCATGACTTATTAACATTAATTATTAATATAGTACATTGAATAAATCTAGACAAATAATATTCCACACAAAAACGTGTTCAGGTCAATCTGTGAATATACTGAAGAGCCTGAGGAAGAGTGGCAGATTCATTAATTAAATATGAAAGGACTAAATGATGGGCACAGGATTCTGAAGCATTGAATTTGACACAACACTACCCCGGTTTTCAGTCATCGTTTTGGGAGGTTTTGGTGGTGGAAATGTACTGAGTCAAATTAAACAAGATTGCTACCAAACCTACAACCTTGCTGATGTGTTTTTGTTTCACTGAATCCACAACAGTAGCCATCAAAGGCATGGGAAAATTAATGCTCCAATGGGTGCTCTCACAGTAGTTACCTAGAAGTGCCTTTAACACTTTTAATTTCAGGAGTTCTTTGGTTCTTCCAAAGTTATGACAGAAACAGAGGCGGTGCCAGTGGAAATTCTCCCCCACCAATGTCAGACACCAGCTTATAGATAGATCTTCACTCCTCATTTAGTCTCTGAACTCCATTGGGATCTAGGGCACCCACAAGAGATCACCAGTTTTCCACATACTCTCAAATCACCTCTCTCATTCCTCCCATGTGAAATAAAATTTTACAATAAGATCATAAGATGTAGGAGCAGAAGTTGGCCATTCAGTCCAGTGAGCTTGCTCCACCATTTAATAAGATCATGGTCAATCTGATGATCATCAATTCCATTTTCTTGCCTTATCCTTATAACTCTTGATTCCTTCACTGATTGAAAATCTGTCTGTCTCAGCCTTGAATATACTCAATGACTTAGCTTGGCAGGTTTCTGCAGTGAAGAATTCCACAGATTGACTACTCTCAGAGAAGAAGTAACCTCTATCTTAAATGGGTGACCCCTTATTGCAAGAATATGCCCTCTTGCTCTAGACTCTTCCATAAGGGGAAGCAACCAATCTGACTCAGATCCTGGTTGTTGCTGGAATCCAAACTGAAACAACATGAGTGTACAACAACTTATCGATTCACTGACCTGCTGCTGAGGAGGATTTCTGATTCTTTTGAAGATGATGAGAATTAAACACACTAAGGCAAAAGAAACAATGAATGCAACAATAAACCCAAGAAAGTGGATACCGTGATCTGGAAAAATCTGAAACAGATTGTAAAGAAGATAGCTTAGTTAGCAAAGCCAGTCAACAAATCATTTATAACTTCTTGTTCAACAGCAGTTCGCTGGAAATCACACACCAAAAGGTAAGAGTAAAGTTTGTTACCTTCTATTTTCAACTTTTACTGTAAAAATAGCTGCTCAGGGGAATGTATGACAATCAAAAATTAGAAATGCAAAATAACTAAAACCATTTTTAAATGTAAAATATGCATTTAAATCAACAGATGTTTCTGTTTAGTCAAGAGAGTTGACAAGATAACCTGATTCAAGTGAGGTATTAGGGTTACTTCAATGATTTTACACACTCCCTGACAGGGAAATTGTGCTCAAAATATCATGTGTTAAAGAACACTACAATTGAAGCTATGTCTTCAACTCTATGAGCACAAATATCCATTGAAGGTGTAGCATTATGAACCCAAGCTTATTGTTTTATAGAACCTACACTGGTGCAGCAATATAGAAAAGTAGATTTCTGCATGTTCCACTATTTTTAAGCACCTACTTAAACTAGTGATGAATTCAATTTCCGGATGGTATTCTAAGTGTAGGTAAAATATATCATTCACCTACTCTACAACCTACAGTTTCATGAGCAATGTACAAAAATTTCAAATAAAAACCAAAAGAACTGCAGATGCTATAAATCAGGAACAAAACCAAGTTGCTGGAAAAGCTCAGCAGGTCTGGCAGCATCTATGAAGAAAAAAATTCAGAGTTAACATTTCGGGTCCGGTGACCCTTCCTCAGAACTGATGGTAGCTGGGAAACGTCGGTTTATATGCAGAAAGTAGGGAGGGAGTTGGGGTAGGGAGTAAATGACAGGATGAAGGCTAGAGCCTGGAGAGAGAGAAGGGCAGTTGGATAGACAAAGGAGTTGATAACTATCTGGCGGGGGGGTGGGAGGGAGGGAGGGGTGGTAGTGGTGGAGGTGAATAGCTGTTAGTGTCTAATGGCAGGCAATGTGATAACAAGGCTTGGCGTGTGGGCAAGGGGGTTAGGACATGGGAGAGTTCAAGGCTTAAATTTATTGAACTCGATATTGAGTCCAGAGGGCTGCAGGGTCCCCAAGCAGAAAATGAGGTGTTGTTCTTCCAGCTTGCATTGAACTTCGCTGGAACACTGCAGCAAGCCAGAGACAAAGATGTTGGCCAGGGAACAGGGTGATGCATTAAAGTGGCAGGCAATTGGAAGCTCAGGATCTTTTTTGTGAGCAGAAAGTAGATGTTCTATGAAGCAGTCACCCAGTCTATGCTTCATTTCTCCAATGTAGAGGAGACCACATTGTGTGCAGCGAATGCAGTAGACTCTGGGAAGTGCAGGACCTGGAAAGTATGTTTGGGCCCTTGGATACTGCGGAGGGAGGAGGTAAATGGGCAGGTGTTGCACCTTTGCCAGTTGCAGGGGAAGGTGCCGTGGGGCTGAAGGAAGAGTGGACCAGGGTGTCCCAGAGGGAACGGACCCTGCGGAAGGCGGACAAGGAAGGGGAGGGGAACGTGTGTCTGCTGGTGGCATCTTGCTGGAGGTGGCAGAAATGGCGTCTGATGATCTTCTGGATGTGGATGCTGGTGGGATGGTAGGTAAGGACAAGGGGAGACACATTGCTGTTGCGGGAGGAGGGAAATTTGAAGCTGCCAAGTTTGGTCAAAAAAATCTGTAAATGTGCATAAAAGTCATTGAAGGTAGCAGGACAGATGAATAGAGTATTTAAGAAAGCATACAGTATCCTGGGCAGAGACTATAAGAACAAGGAGGCTACACTGACTTTGTATAAGGCTCAAGATGTACTCAGCTGGAGTACTTTGTTCAATTCTGGGCAGTGTACTTTAGGAAGAATGTGAAGTCGTAACAGACCATACTGAAAAGGTTCACGAGAATGATTCCTGTAATGTGAAGCTTTTGTTTGAAAATTTATTGGAAAAGTTAGGACTGTTTTTCTGGGGAAAGGAAAGATGGCGAATGGGTATAGATATACAAGATCATGAGACGTCAGGACAGAGAGGAAAAGGTGAAACTGACCAACACAAACAAGACAGAATCTAAACACTGCTCCTTGACATTCAATTGCATTACTATCACTGAATCCACAACGAAAAACAGCTTGAGGATTACCACTGACCAGAAATTCTACTGGACTTCCCATAACACCACTATAACAGCAAGTGAAAAATCAGGAATTCTGCAGCACAGAACAATTTTTATCACCCCAAAGCCTGCCCGCAATCTACAAGGCACAAGTCAGGACTGTGATGGAACACCTTACAATTCCCTGCAATTTCCTCATTGAGGAAAAAACAGCCCTATCCACAACCATCCACATTCAGCCCCTTCATCACTGATGCACTCTCACAACACTGTGTACCATTTACAGAATGCGATGCAGCAATTCACTCAGGATCTTTAGACAGCAAACCTGATACCTCTACCACCTGGAAAGCCAAACAGATGCAAAGGAACACCACCACCTGCAAATTCCCCTCCAAGCCATGCACCATCCTGACTTGGAACAACAGAGTCATTCCTTCCTTGTACTGTAACTCCCTTCTTAACATCACTGAGAGTGTGTATTTGGGCTGCTATAATTTAGGAACGCAACTCATCATCAATTTCTCGAGGGCAATTAGAGATGCGCAATAGTAAGTGCTGGCCCACATCTCAAGAATAAATTAAAAATTCTGTGATTCTGCAATATTGTGATTATAAGTCTCATGATTCCGTAAATCATATCAATGCATGAATAAGAATGATAAAAATGTTGCAGCAAAATGATACCTATTACCAAATATTAAAGGGACCATATCTTATTCAAATCCAGGCAGGAAAACAATGTGAAATCGACCTTATGGAGCAAACTCAATTTCATGTACAGCAACACATTCAAAGCCCAGAGGCTCAATTTGTATTATTACAAACCTGCCTGTATTAATTGCTTTATTTCAAAAACCTCCCATTAATATCTTACACATTGATAGCATCACAGGCTTCACACACGAGGGTTCAGACTAATTTTGGTGGGAATGCCACTTAAAATGTGAATGCTATTACTAGACTACACCTATTAACACCAATGTTGTGCCTTGCTTTTGCACTTTTGCTGTGTGAGTGATAATTGTGGCATCATGCTAAATTTGAAGTCAAAGTAAAAGCTTCAAGTAGTGATTGGTTGCATTCCCAATATTTCTCACAGATGGAATGATATGTCAGGACTCGGGTGAGACCAGTCGAGATCACTTGTTCTTCTTCTGATGGTTGAACAAGCTGGTTTTTGGAAAGACAAGATCTGTCGTGAGTACCACACATGACATTGTCCTTTGCTGTTGGTGCTAAAGGATTTCTGCTAAGACTTTTTCTTTTGCTATGCAGCTACTGAAACCACACGTGAAGGTGGTGGCGAATTCTTACCTAAAGTTAGTGTTGCTATTTGTATTGATTGTCAGATCCAGTTTTCAAATTGTCCGGATTGATTTTAAGAGCTTTCAGATCTCCTATGATAGCATCCCTTAGTCTGAGCTTTGGGCACCCCACTGGTCTCTTGATACGAGCTGCACACTCATCCTGCGTGCATGCCTGGAGCAGCAATGTCTTCCTTGCTAATAATTCCAAACTCGTGCACTACTGGAGCTTTGAATCTTCTCGTGAGGATTGTACTGTCCTTCCAGCAATCCCATTTGCTTTTTGTTTCACATTAAAACCTCATGCTGCTCATCTACTGCTCTTCTTGTCAGCAACCCTCTGTCACGCTCTGTTTAAGAGCGGTTCTTTCTTTTCTAAACCATTTTACATTAAACTCTTCAGGCTTGTTCCACAATATTTCACATATCTTGAGGCTCCATTGTAGACAGCATCCAAAAGTTAGGGCTGTTTTTCAAAATGTATGTCACTAATCAACAACACGTATCATGGAAGAGGTTTACATCATATGCAATGAATGTTTCACAGACTCATCTGCAAGGTCCCTGCCTTAGAGTTATTTATAAAAATTATAATAGCTTGCATTCAGAAATAGAGCCATAGAATCAGAGATGTAAAGCATGGAAACAGACCCTTCGGTAAAACTCGTCCATGCCGACCAGATATCCTAGATAAATCTAGTCCCACTTGCCAGCATTTATCCCCTATCCCTCCAAACCCTTCCTATGCATATACTCATCAAGATGCCTTTTAAATGTTGTAATTGTACCAGCCTCCACTACTTCCTATGGCAGCTCATTCCATACACGCACCACCCTCTGCATGAAAAAGTTGCCCCTTAGGTCCCATTTAAATCTTTCCCCTCTCACCTTTAACCTATGCCCTTTAGTTTTTGACTCCCCCAACCCGGGGAAAAGACACTGTCTATTTACCTTATCCATGCCCCTCATGATTTTGTAAACCTCTATAAGGTCACCCCTCAGCCTCCGATGTTTCAGGGAAATAGCCCCAGTCTATTCAGCATCTCCCTATAGCTCAAACTCTCCAACCCTGGCAACATCCTCGTAAATCTTTTCTGAACTCTTTCAAGTTTCACAACATCCTTCCTGTAGCAGGGTGACCAGAATTGCACAAAGTCTTCCACGTAACCAATGTCCTGTACAGCCGCAACATGACCTCCTAATTCCTATACTCAATGCTCTGACCACAGCCATCCACATTCAGCCCTTCATCACTGATGCACTCTCACAACACTGCGTACCATTTATAGAATGCAATGCAGCAACTCACCCAGGATCTTTAGATAGCAAACCCAATACCTCCTGACCCTGACCAATCAAGGAAAGCACACAAATGCCTTCTTCACTATCATGTCTACCTGTGCCTCTACTTTGAAGGAACTATGAACCTCCACTCCAAGGTCTCTTGTTCAGCAACACTCCCCAGGACCTTACCATTTATGTGTAAATCCTCTACATAAATTTTCACTCTTCAGATATTTCTACTCTCGTTGATCACAGCCAAACACATTTTAAAAAGCAGAAGGCATTCAAGTTTTATAGAGATTACAATGTTAACATTATGAATGGGTCAGTATTTCTGACTCTAAATTGTAAACTGGACAAATGAAGCATGCTCTTATCTGTAATAGGTACATGATCATGAAATAAATACATGACTGATCTTCCACTGCACAGCTCAGGTTCATTTCAGATCTCAAAGTTCAAAATCCAATTTTGAATCTTACATGATAAAAGTGCTGCCTAGAATTTAACAACTTTCATTTTACATGAAAGTTGAATTCCTTATAAGCTTTTATTGTATAGGGTAGCAATACAGAACAAAGCATTTCATAATTTTATTTTGAGCTAATAGTAAAGAATAACAAAACCTGGAGAACTGTAGGAGTATCAGCATCAAACATTTCCAAAGTTTTATGCAGCCTGGGAAAGAAACAATGTAAGTTCCAACTATGCCTCAACTACAAATAAGTACTACTTCCTACTCCTAGTTCCAAGCCATATTGTTAACATAATAGATGTTATTTAATGCAGGCAGTGGAGGTCCCACCCACTGGCTGAATAGGCAGTGAGACCCTTGTATCTCCTCCTTTCGGAAACTGCCACTAAATTCAGTGCCAAGCAGGCACTTAACAAGACAGCCCTGTGATTGTGGACCTCGGTGATGGAAACCTTGGTCCCAAGAGGATGAGGTGGCTTCAGCCCATAATGCCGAGTCACCCAAGGTTCAGGATTACGGAAGCAGCCGAGGCCAGAGTAAACTATCATAGGATGAGGGTGGGTCACAGAGGAGGATGGAGGGGATTGGCAGCAAGGACAAGGGATGGGTCTCAGCAATGTGATGATACAATGGTTTTAAAGACACATATGTGGGGTTTTTTTTATAGTGAGGAAAGGTGGAGACAGAGGTCTCAATTGGTGGTGTGACAGGAAAGCTTTCCATAATTCTTCCCACGGAGACACAAGGACATGGAATCCCCAGCCACCATCCTCCCCCAGTTGATGCACCACTACAAAACTTGTCTTGGGGATGGACTCCAGCCAATGTAACAGACAGTTCAAAGCAAACACTACATCTAAAGTGGTGTTATCCCAAATAATTTTCTTTGAGATCATACACTAACAAACAATAAGCTTGCATATTTCCACCAGAGATAAAAATCATGCTACACTAACCTATTTCAGTGTTTAATTCCCACCGTGAATCAATATGACTTTTTCCCAGGGCGGAAATGGCTATCACGAGGGGGCATAATTTTAAGGTGATTGGAGGAAGGCATAGGGGAGAGAGATGTCAGAGGTAGGTTCTTTACACAGAGAGTGGTGGGGGCATGGAATGCACTGCCAGCGGTGGTAGTAGAGTCGGATACATTAGGGACATTTAAACAGCTCTTGGATAGGCACATGGATGATAGTAAAATGAAGGGTATGCAGGTTAGTTTGATCTTAGAGTAGGATAATATGTTGGCACAACATCGTGGGCTGAAGGGCCTGTACAGTGCTGTACTGTTCTATGTTCTATGATTATATGAATCAGATTGTCCAATACGTACACTTTCCAAAACTGTATACCAATACCAACATGCAGTCAAGCATAACTTTAAACAACAGCATTAAATCTCATGGTAATCCAGACTGAAAAAAGCAAATCCTGTAAATCAACTTACCTCAATAACTGCTTCCTCAGTCAGCATGAAGTCTGCCACCAGGGGTTCACTCGGAATATAATCATCCTGACAGACAGTTTTAGATTTTAGCTATTTTATGGTTTGGGCACATTCAATATCAACAGTTACAGCCAAGTTCAGGTAATGTACAATTATTAACTACTGCACAGTGATCACCAATCTGGTATAATTAGTGTACAATTAGCGAACAAACAAAAAGTAGAAAATGACTAAGTCATACATTGTTGTGAATAAGTTATGTGATTAACCTCATGAATGTCAGTTTGCACTAAATAGGGAGAAGTGCATTATTGTCTCCATGGTGCCAGGCAACTCAAAGCATCTCTACACCATGCCTGAATGCCCATTCAAAATAATAAAGCAGGAGCTTAATTTCCATTCACTAAACGTGCACACGACAAACGTGAGGCTGCCATAGGAAAAGTAGGTGGGTTTGTTGGATGTGTTGCTAAATTATTGAAGTGAAACTCTTCAGTAATATATTTCCATTAATATGACTTTGGTTTGCCTTTACTTGCAATGTTATTTGGTCTCTATACCTACTGATAAATATCAAGACTCCAGAGAAGAAAACAAAATTTATCAAGAATTATAAACTAATGTTGATTTGTTTTTGCAATTAGGGTTCGCTCAGAGCATTTTAAGATTATTTGGTTAGAAAAACATAAGCTTGAGGAGATATGATTGGTATATTTATAATGATGAAGGATTAGGTGTAGCAGACATAAACAACACTTCTGAAAGGAAGTCAATAGTAGGGGTAAAATAGAAAATAAATTAGCAATCAGAGTAGAGGCCAGGTAGTCTTTATCTTCTCAGAGGATAGTCACTACATGGAACAAATTTAGGTTAGGTATAAAACAGTTCTTGAATAAAGGCCATGATAACTATCAGGGTGAAAAGGATCTAATGAGTTAGCTACCTTGAGTTTGTGATATAACAAGATCCCAAAAAATGCACTGGAGTAGAAAATATTCAATGGAGGATTCCATAATAGGTTAAAAAAATAAAGGATCTTGAGCTACTATCATTAAAAAATGATTAGTGAAGGCAATGATATAAGGTTTTAGAGGTGGAAGCATATTTGGTATAAAAATCAGAGAAGATCAGAGGGAGAAACAAATTAAACCTGACTTTATAAATACATTCTCATGTTCCAGAGTTATTATGGAATAAACCACAGTCTATTGCAAAACTCGCCAGCAAATCACCACGTCAATGTTCTAAAGGATTCGCTTTCAGATCTTCCCTTCTTTCATGTAGGAAAGCATTTGGTCTGGAAACAATATCCACCAATGGAGACAAGACTCTTATTTAATAAGCAGGGGGCAAACAAATTAATCTTCAAATAGAATACCTGAGACATCTTGCCAAAGTTGAGGTAGGCAGGTAATGAAATGTTCCTCCAATCCTTAGATCCGTCAGTATTTAATATTGCAGTATAGTTTATTACATAGTATTCACCAGCTGATAAACAAAAAATGAAATGGGCATTTTAACACAGGCGCCAGCAAAGGTTTGCAGAGTAATTCCTTTTATTTTAACCCAGCACTTTCACAATGGTCTATTTGTTATAAATGTTGAATTCAAATCCATTCAGAAGTCAAAGTGAAATAATGCACTTCCAACTATATAATTATGCTGATTATTATCGAGGCATGACTTTGTGAAAAAACAGCAATAAAAGTTACCTTTTCCCAGTTTCTCTTACTTTTTCATGGATTCAGTCTCTAACACCTTGAACACTCTTCAACTGTTTAACTCAGTGGTGAATCTTGTCAAACTGTCTGATTGCTGATGTGATCACAGCCAATGTTATTATCCCTGCATGTACATTTACCACTATTGACACCAATGGGCTTGGTAGAATAGTGGTTACGTCATTGGACTAGAAATAATCATTGTATCAAATGCATATTTCCAAATCCCAAGAGGCAAGCTAGGGGATTGAAATTTTGTTAACTAAGTAAGTCTGGACAGGGAAAAAACATCAAGGGCAATTTCTTCCGATATGCAGCCTAGAGGTGATAGATATGGAAGTGAGCTTATTTCTATTTGTGGGTGGGTCAACTTTTCTCGTGCAATTACTCGGTTGCCAGCTTCTTACTTATGCACGCTTAAAGCATAGGTACTCTTGTCAGGGATGGGCAGAAAGTCATTGGCTCTGTTGTTGGTTTAGTGGGCTGAAGGTCCTGGAATCATATTCAAAGAGCACCCAGAGAGGCATTCTTCCTCTGCAAGTTTGGAGAGGTACTCGGACTCTTGGAATGATCTCCTTCTGCCATTCACACCGGCCCTTCCAACCCTTTCCCTGTCAGTGACCATGCCTGCAACACTCAAGCCTCCCTCCCTTGCCCCAAGCAACCAATGTTATATCAGCCCATTCTCAATCATGGCATGGCATAAACAAATGCTCCCCAAAGAGGACAGAACAGCAGCTACTCATTCCAACTCCAACAAGTACAGCATCTCTCGCACATAGCTTCCACATTCCAACTGGGTAGAAGAGACGTAGTGATCACTTGCAGAGAACTTAATTGGGAAAGTGAACTTAATTCTGGGGAGGTGGCATTTCAATGAGTAGGTGAGACATGAAGATACATGGAAAAGAACACCTAGTTGCCTGCCATCAGAAAGCACCTGTCCTTAAAGTTGCACAAACTTAATTGTAAACTCCCATCTCACTGTCTGGAATCTGATTTTAGGTCTTTCGTGCAATTACGTTTCCACCTACCCTGCTTCTTGCTTCCTGCTTCCAGCAGCAACACAAGATTCCAACCCTGGTGTCAGTAATGACAACTATGAAACCATTGGATTCGCTAAAATGTCCTTTGGGGATGGAAACTTGCTGTCCTTCTCTGGTCTGGCCTATAGATAATGCCAGACCCACAACAATCTAGTTGACTCTTAAATACCCTCTGCTTAGCTCATTTGAATTTAAAAACTATCCCAAAAGCTTGTAAAATCTAACATCACTCCAACACCTGGACTGCAGCAGTGGTTCAAGAAAGTAGGCTGCTATTACCCTCCGAAGAGCAATTAGGATGGCGAATAAATGCTGATCCTGCCAATGACACTCACATCACAAAGAAATAGAAGTAGCTAATCAGTATCTGGTTAGAGGACCAGAAGAAAATCCAGGCTGTGACTCACCCCCCCTTAATAAGCAAAACCTCATTTCATGAGGAAAGACAAGCATCGACCTTATATGGATTGAGCAACTCATGCATTCAATCATGGGCCTGTCAAAAATAAGTAATATTTGTCATCTTTAAAACAGTTCAACAGTGAAAAAGATTCCTGAGGAAGAAGACAATGGCATAGTGGAAATGTCAGGGGACTTGTAACCTAAGTGCCCAGGTTAATGCACTGGAGAAAGTGGCTTCAATCCCGACAGGTTACTGGAGGGTGGGGTTTGGTGGGAGGGGTGGTGGAATTGAACAAATTCAAATCAGTGAATGAGCTGGAACTGAAAGCTAGCCTCAGTAATAACAATCACCAATTGTTGTTAAAAACCCATCGGCTTTGCTACTGTCTTTAAGGAAAGCAGTAAGTCTGGCCTAGATCTAATTCCGTATCGTGGTAATGAGATTGACTCCTAACTTTCCTCTGAAAGCCACTTAGTTCAAGGGCAATTAGGGATGGACAACAAATGCTGGCCTTGTTTGTGATGCCCATGTCCCATGAAAGAACAAAATAAGACACTACAAAACAGCAAATTCCAGAAATTGCTTGAAATTACAAAATAGCAGAATACTTGACCATATTGTAAAAAAAAAAGCAAGATATCCTCTCTATGTTTCAATGCAACACCCATAAATACCCAACCATAAAAGTGTTCCAAATGTTTCAGTTCATTTTGTTTTAAACAAACTTGAGACTTGACTTTATCACATTGAATAAATAAGTTAACACATAGAGGCAGCATACCTTGAAGAATGTCTTTGTAGTATGTTTGGAACCCCAATTCTGTTTCTTTTCCCATGTTACTCTGAATGCTTAGGCCACTGATAGCATCTCGGATAGTAAGCTGAGAAAGGTTATATGTAGATTGCACATCCATGCTGGTTATTATTAATTTCACAGTCACTATCTGGGATTCATTTCTTCTGCTCACCTGAGAAAAAGTGCTGTGTTAATACATACATTTGATTCATATATTTAAACCATACCCAACATCAAAGAAGCTCAGGTCAGATACATACAATGCTACAACTTTTAAATAAAGGCTGATGGATGTAAAGGCAGAGTACTAACACAGATGTGACAAGCTGAATGGTTTTTACCTGTGCTGAATTTCGCATTGTCCTAGAAGTGCAACATATTTATATCATCCACGAAAATAAAGCAATTCAATAAACAATGTGCTGCACAGTGTCACCCAGTGGTTGGATTCTTCAGTGCAATTTTAATGTTCGGATCTTCAATATACAGGTTTAATGCACCATCTAATGGTTAAAATATTCTACAGCAGCAGAGCTTAACCATCAAACAAACTTCAAAGTTGCTATTGCTTTCAATACTCCCCCATCCCAAAGACAGAAACTACATTTGACATATAGGCATTTTTAAATTAAACTTTTCACGATGAATAAAATTAATTTCTTTGTAAAACGAGGGTCACAACACCTTTCCTGCGAGAGTCTTCTCCAGCTTGGATCCTCTGTCATTCAAGGTTTGCCAAAACACACCTAATTTTATTACAAAGACAAAAATAGGAGTTGCTGAAAAAGCTCAGTAGGCCTGGCAGTATCTGTGGAGAGAAATCAGAGTTAGTGTTTCAGGTTGAGTGACCCTTCCTCAGAACTGCAGGGAAGGATCAATCGACTCGAAACATTAACTCTGATTTCTCTCCACAGATACTGCCAGACCTGCTGAGCTTTTTCAGCAACTCCTATTTTTGTCTCTGATTTATAGCATCCACAGTTCTTTCGATTCTGATTTTATTCCAGGGCAGGCTGAAGAGGCGGGTCCCAACTCGACTTCGCTCAGAGTAGGGAGTGAACCATGTCCTAACGGTCTAGCCAACATAATTAACTTGCCTCCAAAGAGATCTTAAACCAAGTATACTGTTATTTCTATTTTAAAACCGTGCACAGCAAGGTCTCACAAACAGTAAGGTGATAATGACTAGATAACTTGTTTAAATGATGGGTGATTGAGGAATAAATATTGACTGTGACATCTGTTCTTCAGAGAAATTGTGCAAATGGATCCTATACACCTACATGTGAGGCCACATGGACTCTTTCTTTAATGTTTTACTCCAAAATGGTGCTTTCAGTGCTATAAATACACAAGAGTATCAGTTTGGATTTTATGTTCAACTCTCAGTGTTGGACTCTCAGTCTTGTGACACTGAGGCCAATACAGAATCCTTTTCCATGTCATTTTCTCTGTCTGAACAAAACCAGAAAGAGCAAAGGAGAAGAAGTGGGATTCTAACTTAATGTTAGTTGTTAATAGTCAATGTTAGTGCAAATTCTAGAATGGGACTATTGTCAAGGTTCCACAGGCTGGTCTTGCATTGTTTGTTACCGTCAGTTTCAAATAGATTAGGAGGCTGATTGAAATCAGCATTACATATTCTCACTGTCACTTTCAAGTCCATCACTTTCAGACTGCAAAGAACTGGAAGGATGAAGGGCAGGTGATGGCCTAGTGGTACTATTGCTGGACTGTTAATCCAGAGACTCAGATAACATTCTGGGGACCCGGGTTTGAATCCTGCAACAGCAGATGGTGGAATTTGAATTAAAAAAAAATCTGGAAATAAGGATATAGTGATGACCATGAACACATTGCCGAATGTTAGGAAAAACCCATCTGGTTCACTAAAGTCCTTCCTTTAGGGAAGGAAACTGCTATCCTTACCTGGTCTGGTCTACATGTGACTCTAGACCTGCAGCAATGTGGTTGACTCTCAACTGCCTTCTGGGGCATTTAGGGATGGGCAATAAATTCTGCCTGATCAGTGATGCCCTCATCCCATGAATGAATAAAAGGGAAAAAAAAAGAATTTAAACACAGCCTGCAGAAGTGCAGAAAGAAATTCTCAACAAAATTGCCACTTTAGTATTAAACAGTTAACATAATATCCTCTCCTGCTGCAGCAGCGTCTCTTAAGAACATCAAATAAATGGTGTGGAGCTGGAGGAATGCAGCAGGACAGGCAGCATCAGAGGAGCAGGAAAGCTGATGTTTCGCGTTGAGACCCTTCTTCAGAAATGGGGGAGGGGGAAGCAAGCTCTGAAATAAATAGGGAGGGGTAGGGCTGGGGAAGGTAGGTGGGATGGTGATAGGTGAGTGCAAGTAGGCAATGGTGGGGGTTGGTCAGTGAGGTGGGAGGGGCGGATAGGTGGGAGAGAAGATGGACAGGTTGTGTCAGGTCAAGGTGGCGGGATGAGAGGGAGGGTTGGTCATGGGAGGGTCCAGGGGTGGGGAGATTTTGAAAGTAGTAAAGTCCACTTTGAGGCCATTGGGCTGTAGGCTCCCAAGGCAGAATATGAGGTGCTGCTCCTCCAGTTTCCGGGTGGCGTCGTAGTGACACTAGAGGAGGCCCAGGTTGGACATGTCACCCAGGGAGTGGGAGGGGGAGCTGAAGTGGTTCGCGACTGGAAGGTGCTGTCGTTTGTCGCAAACAGAGCGCAAGTGCTCTACAAAGCAGTCTCCGAGCCTCCATTTGGTCTCACCAATGTAGAGGAGTTTCGGGTCAGGGCCCTTCTTCAGAAATGGGGGAGGGGAAAGGGAGCTCTGAAATAAATAGAGAGAGGAGGGATGGAGCTGGGGAAGGTAGGTGGGATGGTGATATATGAGTGCAGGTAGGCAGTGGTGGGGATTGGTCAGTGAGGTGGGACGAGTGGCTAGGTGGGAGAGAAGATGGACAGGTTGTGTTGTTCCAAGGAGGCGGGGATGAGAGGGAGGATTGGTCATGGGATGAGGCTGGTGGTGGGGAGATTTTGAAACTGGTAAAATCCACATTGAGACCATTGGGTTGTAGGCTCCCAAGTGGGGATATGAGGTGCTGCTCCTCCAGTTTCTGGGTGGCGTCTACAGTTCCCCTACAGTGATGAATATGGAGGTGCTGTCTAGCATAACTTGTAAGGTGTGAAATGCTTTAAAATGAACTGCCAATAAACAGAATGTAGTTTGAATTACAGCAAGGCCCTCACTGAAAGAATCAAATGGTCTCCCCTAGTTTTCATCAATATTAAATTTAATAGCTCTATTGTGAAGGTGAATTAACACTTTGACGCTTACAATTTTCTACACAAACAATTTTGTCAGTAATTGCTGATCTTACAAAGCGTAGCACACAAAAATATTAATGCAAAAACAAAATTCTGCGGATTATTTGGCAGGACAATCAAAAATCAAAAGGAAATTCTTCGCAGGTAAGGCAGCACATCGAGAGTGAGAAACAGGGTTACTTTCCTTTTGTTCTTTTTCCCACTCCTCCCTTTTCGCTTGCCTCGAACCTATTATATCTTTGAATTTTCCCCACCGTTAATGCAAGGTCATTGACCTGAACTCTGTTCTTCTCTCTCCACAGATGCTGTCCAACCTGTCGAGTATTTCCAGCATTTTCCACTTTTATGATAGCAAGAAAAATACCCCTTGATTTGAAACTGAAGCAGAACGGAGATTAATGCTGCCCATGCTTTTGAGTAAAATGGCAATATAGGTAGCTGTGGCCAAATGACAAGTCAAAGTATATGACATTATGAAAAGTTATTCAGGCATTAAAACCAATTCTAATTTATGAAAATACTGCAGTCACAGATACTTAGTGTTACAGCGATGAATGTTTATCGTGGTGACCAAAAAAACCCTCTGTATTGTAAGAATTTTGGTAATTTCTGTGAGATCACATCTCATTCTTAACAGCACGAGAGGATTGAGACCTAATTCCCTCAATCTTTACTCATAAAACAATCCTATCATCCTAGGGATTAAATTGGTGAACCGCCCTATGACAAATATATCTTTCCATAGAAGAAGACATAAAAACTGCACATAACATTCAGGTGAAGTCTTACCAAGAGTCTATGCAAGCAGCGATATACCTTTACTTCTGCTCTCAAATCACTTTGAAATGAATGCCAGCACACTGTGGCCTTCCTAATTGCTTTCTGCACCTGCAAGATACCTTTCAGTGAGTCATAAACAATGAAACCCAGATCCCTTTAGACACCTGCACTTCTCAACGTCTGACCCTTAAGGAAATAATCTGTTTTTCCTCCTACAAAGGAATAATCTTACACTTGAAGTTTCCTCGCATCCTTCCCACAACTCATTCTCTCTCTCTCTCTGTTTTCCCCACTTCTTGTTAATAAAACAAATCTAAACTTAAGTCAAGAAGCACCATGTCAGCTGTGCACTTAAGTTCCAATACGACAAAAACGGATTCTAAATTTTCTTTATTTTGTTCACTTCTTTTTCTCTCTCTCTCTCTCTAGGTGTCCATAAAGCATTTCTACTTGCACTGTGGCAGCTTTGGAGAGATAACAACACAGATCATACAGAGTGAGTGAAAGGAATATCTCAAGCTTTTACCTCTTAGGCACTTTACTGCCTCAAGGTCTCAATACTGGTTTGCACAATTTCGGAAACTGAACATCGGTTCCCCATTTTTATTCTTAATATTTTCCACAACCACACTCCCTCTTCATTTGTATCTTGTTTGCTTTGCTCTTAATAAAGAGGACCCATTCTCTCCCTTTCACACCATAATTTGTACTCATTTTACATTTTTTTTTCCCCTCTTTCACCACCATTAATGTGGAGGTTCCGGTGTTTTTGAACCATAACCTGGTGTCATGTGACTTCTGACTTTGACCACCATTAACACCTCCTATGACCTTTGCACTAGACCTCCACACCATCTGTTCTCCTCAATCCTCCTCTGTCTCTGTCAAAAGTATATAAAAAAAAATTCCAACATCTTTCAGTTCTGAACAGGAGTCAGATTGGATTTGAATGTTAACTCTGTTTGTCTCTCCAAAGATGCATCCGCACCAGCTGAGATTCTTCAGCATTCTCAGTATTCGTTTCAGATATCCAGCATCTGCAGTATTTTGCCTGTACATCACTCCAGTCTATTCTTCTCGTTTTTATTACAGAAACAGAGACTTTCCTCTCACTCAAAAATTTTGCCAAAGTTCTTGACAAACATTAACTCAAAATCTCAGTTTGATACGCAAGAGATTCCATACACACTTTTTTGGTTGCATGCTTTCTATAAATCTTGTAATTGTAACATTTGCATTTCTATTACATTTCTTGAATGTTGCTTTTTTTGTTAAAATAAGTAAAACTCTTAGCTGTCCCCTGTCCTCAAAAGCACTGACTATTATTGTGTTTATCATTCTACAGATTTTGACAGGGTTCCAGAAACTTGCTCAAATGATTTGTTCTTCACATGTGCATTTATGCAGTGAAGGTTGCTAAGATGGCACAGTGGCTCAGTGGTTAGCACTGATGCCTCACAGCAACAGGGGCCCGTGGCTGATTCCACCCTCAGGCAATGCCTGGGTGGAGTTTGCACATTTTCCCTGTGCCTGCGTGGGTTTTCTCCGGGTGCTCTAGTTTCCTTCCACAGTGGAAAGATATGCAGGTTAGGTGCATTAGCCATGGGAAATGCAGAGTTATAGGCATAGAGTAGGGGGTGCGTCTGGGTGAGATGCTCTTAGGAGGGGTGGTGTGGACTCAATTGGCTGAATGGCCTGCTTCCACACTGTAGGGATTCTCTGATTCTAAGTTAGTGACCACACAACACCTCACTACCAAGCCTAATATTCACACGAGAAGTATGTGGAGACATTGGATTGAAATCTGTAATGGGAACTACTGGGATGAAGGGATTTTCTTATGAGGCAAGGTTGGACAGGTTGACCTCTTATCTGTTGACGTTTAGAAAAATGAGAGGACATCCTATTGAAACACAACGATCTTGAAGGAATTTGGAACGATGGATGCTGATAGGATATTTCCCTTTGCGTGAGAGACCATATCTAGGGAATATTGTTTAAAAATATGAGGGTATCTCAGTCAGGGTGGAGAAGAGAAAAAAATAATTTTTTTTTATTGTTGATCTGTGGAATTGTCTTAGCCAGACAACAGGAGGCAGGTCATTGACTTCTTTCAAAGCCCACAGATAATTTCCTTGTCAGACAAGAATCTAAAGGATGAAGCAGACAAGAAAGTTGAAGCCACATTCAGATTAGCCATGATCTTATCAATTAATGGAGAAAGTCAGAAGGGCTGAATGGCCTACTCCAGCTTCCAAGTTATACGTGTGAATGATCACACTTTTCCCTTTGGCAGTTCACGGGCATTGAGACCAACTGCAGCTGTTGACTCTGCAAAGGTAAGGATACAATCCATACTTCAGTTGGGTGGCAAAACCTCCTCAGAATTAGCTGTTCTCTTCAGTGCCTGAAAGACCTATTCTGTATTTCTGCTGCTGTTTTTCCTAGTTTACACTTCCAATGATCAATTTGGTCTTGTCTAGCGCATGGCAAGTAACTTGGCTTCGTCAAACATTTTGTCATGCAACTTATTCCAAAGGTAACCTTTTCTTTGTCAACTGTACATGCAGCTCCCAAATATTACAGCTTCTATCTCCCTCATCCAGCAAACTTTGTGGTCCAGCATATTTTGTTGGCATGAACTCTGTTTCCCTGTACTTCCTATTATCAGAAGAAACCAAAGTGCTTCTAGTTTTCCAGAGTTGTGATGACAGCTAAAGAGATCCTCTACATACCTAAAAACAGCTGTATTGTTATTCTCATTTTATGTCACACAGCACCTTTTAAATGAGTTTAAATACTCCCATACTGACTCTGACAGATAACTTCCCATGCTGCAACAGATTCTACAGCCGAGGAAAGGCCATACAGATACAATCTATAACTTGCTTGACACTGTTCAGCTGGAGGTTAAGCAGTCTCCTAAAACTGATGAATTAATTCTTCTCCCACTGAGTATTTCAGTCAATAGGATGCTTAAAGACAAGAGGCTGAAAATAAAATTGCTGTTAGCTTCAGCAGCCTTTATAAATGCTACCAAAATGCCACATTCTAAACAGGAAACTTACCTCGGCACATTTCTGAAAAGTCAAGTTGAAAGGTGGGAAACTTGCAGTGCCTTCCATGTCTCTGTGCTATTGAAAATATGAGATGCAAGATATTATTGCAACAGGTAACAAACAAGTTAGCTAATGATCAGTATCAGCACCAGCTCCCGCATAACCTTCATGTCTCCAGTTAGCACTCAGCTCCTTTGACTGTATCATGTACAAGTTTATTCTTCAATCCTGTGCAGTGAAGAGCAGGAGCTAAACGGAGTACAAGTCAGAAAATCACAGGATCAGAGCCAATAGGCTAAACCACACTCTCAAATACTGCGCCAAGATATGTATGAACCGGTCTTATACCTGAAAAAAAGATATTCCTACACAATCTCACTATCATTGATCACTATTACAAAAAAAATCACATCTGTTTCACTAACATCCTTCAGAGAAGGAAATCTGCCATCTGCAGCTGGTCTGGCCTACATGTGACTCCAAAATCGACAGCAATCAACTCTGAAGTGGCCCAGAAGGCTACTCAGTTCAAGGGCATCAAATGCTGGTCTGGCCAGCAATGCCCATATCCCATGGGGGAATGATAAGAACAGTAACTATTAAGAGATTGTTTTAGGACTGGAAATTCTGCAGGAAAGAGGTTTTCAATTTGTAATATTGTTGAATCCCAAAAGAAGTAAAGCTACTTTGCAAAGAAAAACTGAAACAGAATGTGAATCTGAGGTAAAATGACCACTTCAGATTTGTGACTTTCCATCAGAAATGACAAGTTAAAAATGTGATAGGTTTTGCTCAAGTTATTTCAAGGCAGCTACATATCTACTGGCATGTGTGTAGGTTCTTTCCAGCTGTTCCCAGACCTGAGAACCTTTGATGCAACCTGCAAACCATTAGACAAGGAAAGTGCCAAAGATATAGCCTCAGTAAAAGGATGACATGCAACTGATTTAAATGATGCAGTCTTTCCCTGCTCTCTGAACAATGGTGAGTTTTTGACCCATTGGTGTAACATTACTGAACTTACCTTTGGCTGGGGAAGTGACTCTTTTATTAGAGATTCAATTGGTTTGGTCCATGACACAAGTGAGAAGAACACCGATTGGCTCCAAGTGCTGCCAGATGCTGCTGAGGTTACAGGATGATACTGGTGTTTCTGGGTCACAATCTTTAACTCTGTAAATAAACCAAAATAAGAAAACCAGATGCAGCTATAAATTCCTCCAACATCAGAATTAGGTGGAGTATTGATCAAATTTGACAAAATGTAAGCACGATAGATTTAGAATGTTCTTCTAATTTGACTGTAATACTGTTCATTCTGTTCACAGCCAGTATAAGGAATTGAATGGACATCCAAACTGCAAGGTTTTCATTTCACAGAGGAAATGATGCTAAACTGAGTCCCCAGCTTATTAAAAAGGAAACTGAATCTATAGAATACATACACAGATAGGGAGATATGGGATGAGTAATGCAGAGACATAGGTTGAAATCCCCCTACTGCAAATGTCGGAATTTAAATTCAAAATCTGGAATAGCAGTAATTGTGTCTGAATAAAAAATTATTGAATCATGCAACTTATTCCGAAGATTACATTTCCGTTGTCAATTGTACACTCACAAATATTACAGATTCATCTGGCTCACTAATGTCTTTTAGGGAAGGAAATCTGCCACCTTTAATTAGTCTAGCCTACATGCAGCCCCAGATTAATGGCAATGTAATTGATTCTTAACTGCCTTTTGAAATGGTCAATCAAGCTACTCAGTTCGAGGGTAATTTGGGCAGGGAAATAAATGACAACTTAACCATTGATGCTAAATCCCAAAGAATATCAAAATAGGATTCTGTCACATAATTGTCACATATTTTTCTCCCCTCAGATCTCCTCTAAAGTATTTGCTTCTCATCTTAAGCTTCTGTCTAAAAATGAGAGGGCATATCTGCCATGGGGAAGAGATTCTCATGATCTATTCTGTCCATGCCTCTCATAAGTGTGAAAACTTCAATCAGATCATCCCTCAACCTCCTCTGCTCCAAGGAAAACAAACCTGACTATCCAGTCTCTCCTCAAAACATGAAGTTTACTTTGAATGTCCTCTGCACCATGTCCAGTGCAATCATGTCCTTCCAATAGTGTGGCCACCAGAACTGCACATGGTATTCAATTTGTAGCCAAACCAATGTTTTTGTAACAAGACTTCCTTGCTCCTGTATTTTACACCCTGATTAATGAAGGCAAGCATTCCACATAATGAAAGACATAATGAACGTCTTAAAAAGTATACTTTTTTATGATCAAGCAACTTTTTAAAAAACTATGATAATGTTACAATTTAAACAGGAAGTTTCCTTGAACAGTTGGAGAACATGGGCTAGCAGCTATTCAATGAAGGTATTTGAATTTTGGGTTGTTGCATCATCGGTAGCAACTTCGAGATAGGCTTCAAGAGGGTAGGAAGTAAGTGATCAAGTGGGTACAAGGAAAGTTTGTGTACAGAGAGACAGACACTGGGAGAAAGGCAACCAGGAGGAGGAGCAAGGGTGGAGGTGGCTGGAAGGAGAGGATGAGGAGACAGATTATACATCCTGGCTCTATGCATATTTTAGAAGCTGAGTTTGCTGGTTGCAGCCTTTAGGAATCACAGCCTGGCCTAATTTTCCAGAATGCAGTGGTACCTCAAAGCAATCCATTTTGCAATAGAGGCTTTTTCATTGCGTATATATCATTGCGCATTGCTTCGTCTGCAGGAGAATTTTCTGGTCCTCATCAATATGACAGGCACCATAGTTCCATTTCGTAATGAACATGTAATTTCTGCCCTCTGTATTGGAAGCCTGCTGAGGTGTGGTGACCCTCAGGTTGAACTACCACCAGCTGTCTCCCTCCTTATAACAGAGCAGCCCTATTATCCTCTGGGACTATGGTGACTTTACTTTTATTGGAAACTGAGGAGCAGGTCATTTAGCATGCAAAGCAGATGCTGCATGGTTAAATCTCTGGTCAGTACGTAGCTTTAAAAAACTTTAACAAGGTGATGATCCAATTAAATAGTTTCACTGAGTCATGGAAAGGCATTTTAAAAAAAGCTAGATACAGTGCAAAAATACTAATGCAAGATAACTGAAATAATAAAATGCTTTCACATACAACTTAAAAGGTTTATGAACATATAAAAATACAATAAGGTGAACCACCATACACAGAATCCTTGGAAAAACTGTTTATTGAAATTTCCTGTGTAAAAAATGTCCAACTCTCTCCCCTCACACAGCCACCTAAAGCATTATGTGCATTTCCAATGCCTGCTTCAATAAAAGATAAGCATCAATTTTCCACAAGTATCAAATAGAGGGATTTACAAGAAAGGAGAGTAACTTATGTTTAAACTAGAATATTTATTTAAACTAGGTAGTTGGATTACACAGATCAGTACAAGTTAGTAGAAAGATTCTTATAAGAAGCAACAAAATCATGCTTCCACTATCATACAGGAATTTTAACTGTCTGGATATTAAATGGTGTTTCGATAGCAGTTGCAACAAAATTCTGAGGAGATTTCCAAAGATGTTAGATGGCTATGTTGCATAGCATGTTTTAAAAGGACAAATTAAAAAAAAAAACAGGCTATGCTTGATCCAAGACTGACCAAGAATGAGGACGCCATGGTAGCAGTTTGAGTAGAGAAGCAGTCAGAGGGTCATAAGGGTCAGGCTAAGAAAGGAGTAACATTGGGATTACACCATTAATCTTAGGAAATACTGTGCACTTTCAGGTTAGTGGGAAATGGGCTAAAGAAAACGGGCAGCGTGTAGCTAAGTTGAAGATACTAAAAAAATTAAGAAAGGGGCTGAAATGTGTCGTATCATCAGAAATTGGAGGAAAATGATGTCTGACAGATGCAAGTCCAGGAAGGGTCTGTAGAAAAGACAGACACAGAATTAGGAGTACAATAGAAATAGAAATATAACAGAAAAACTTCCAATCAAATACAATTTTGGACAAATCTCAGAAATGCTGCAAAGTACTTTTTATCCAATTAAGTATTTTTGAAGTTTAGTTGCTGTTGTAACATGGGAAGTCAGCAGCTATTTTATGCACATAATCAGACTCATACAGCACAGAAACAGGCCCTTTGGCCTACCATGTCTATACCAACAAATAAACACTAAACTACACTAATCCCATATATCTGCACTTGGTCCATAGCCAATTATGCCCAAGCATTTTAAGTGCTCATCCAGATGCTTCTTAAATGTTACCAGAGCACCTGCCTTCTACACACTCTTAGGTAGCACATTCCATACATCTACTATTTTTCTCCCCTCAGATCTCCTCTAAAGTATTTGCTTCTCATATTAAGCTTCTGTCTAAAAATGAGAGGGCATATCTGCCATGGGGAAGAGATTCTCATGATCTATTCTGTCCATGCCTCTCATAAATGTGAAAACTTCAATCAGATCATCCCTCAACCTCCTCTGCTCCAAGGAAAACAAACCTGACTATCCAGTCTCTCCTCAAAACATGAAGTTTACTTTGAATGTCCTCTGCACCATGTCCAGTGCAATCATGTCCTTCCAATAGTGTGGCCACCAGAACTGCACATGGTATTCAATTTGTAGCCAAACCAATGTTTTTGTAACAAGACTTCCTTGCTCCTGTATTCTACACCCTGATTAATGAAGGCAAGCATTCCACATGCTTCCTTCACTACCCTGTCTACCTGTGCTGATACCTTCAGAGATTTGAACACCAAGGTCTCTTTGCTCCTCAGTACACCCTAGGAACTGACCATTCATTGTGTATATCATTCCCTTATTAGACCCCCAAAATACATCATCTTGTACTTAATCCAGATTACATTCCATCTGCCATTGATCAACCCAATTTACCAGCTGATCAATATCAGACTGTAGCCTCAGACCATCCTCTTCACTATCAATAACACTCCCAATTTTCATGTCATCTGCAAACCTACTAAGTAAACCTTCTACATTGACATCCAAGTCATTAATGTACATAACAAACAGTAAGGGTCACAGTAGCAACCTCTGTAGTACACCACTGGTCACAGGATTCCAATTACAAAAACAACACTTCCTTTGCCTCCTATTTGTGAGCCAATTTTGGATCCGGTTGCCAATTTGCCCTGGATACTGTGGACTCTTGCCTTCTGGACCAGCCTTCCATGTGGGACCTTCTCAAAGGCCTCACTGAAGTCCATGTAAACCACATCAACTGCACTACCGCTCCTCAATATATTTAGTCACCTTCTCGAATCGCTCAACTGAACTAGCCAGACAGAATCTCCATCTAAGAAATCTGTGCTGACTATCCCTGATCAATCCCTGCTTTTCGAAGTATTGATTAATCCTGTCCTTCAGAATTCTTTTTTTCCCAATAATTGCCCTACCACTGACACCAGACTAACTGGTCTGTAATTACCTGGCCTTTAACTGCTGCTCTTATTGAACAAAGGAACCACATTAGCTATCCTCCAGTCATCTGGCACTTAACCTGCGGCCAGCAAGGTATTTAATATCTCTGCCAGGGCTCCAGCAGTCTCCTCTCTTGTCTCCCATAGCAGCCTGGGATACATCGGGGCGGCACGGCGGCACAGCGGTTAGCACTGCTGCCTCACAGCACCAGGGACCCGGGTTCGATTCCACCCTCGGGCGACTGTCTGCGTGGAGTTTGCACATTCTCCCCGTGTCTGCGTGGGTTTCCTCCGGGTGCTCCAGTTTCCTCCCACAGTCCAAAGATGTGCAAGCTAGGTGGATTGGCCATGCTAAATTGCCCACAGTGTTCAGGGAGGTGTAGATTAGGTGGGTTATACGGGGATGGGTCTGGGTGGGATGCTATGAGGTTCGGTGTGGACTTGTTGGGCCGAAGGGCCCGTTTCCACACTGTAGGGATTCTATGACATCTCATCAGGCCCTGGAGCTTTAAGTACCTGTAAGCGTGTTAAAATATCTAATACCTCATTCTTATTAGGGTGTTCTAGAACCTGAACATCCCAACTGATAGCCCCAGCTACAATGTCTTTCTCCATTAATACAAATGAGAAATATTCATTTAACACTTCACCCATGTCCACTAGCCCCATGCACAGGTTGCTCTTTTGGTCTCTAATCGATCCCACTCATTCCCTGGTATCCTCTTATTCTTAACATACTTCTAAAAAGCTTTGGGGTTTTCCTTATCAGGTCTGCCAAGATATTTCGTGGCTCCTCTATGTCCTTTCGATTTCTATTTTTAAGCAACCTCATACACTCTCTATACTTTTGAAGGGCCTCCCCTGTTTTTAATGTGCTCTACCTGACATAAGCTTCCTTCTTTTTCTTTATAAGATATTCCTTGTCAGGACTTGTTGCCCTTGACCTTCACACTTAGAGGAATACGCTGATGCTGAATGCTCACTATACTACTTTTAAAAGACTCCCACTTTCTGAATGTAGACTTACTTGCAAGTAGCTACTCCCAGTTTATGTTTGCCAGATCCTGACTGATGATATTGAAAATCAGCCTTTCCCCAATATAGACACTTAACTTCTGCCTTATCCTTATCTCTTCCAGTAATGGCTTTGAATCTTAGAGTGTCATGATCACCTTTGCGAAAATGTTTGCTCACTGAAACTTCAACCACTTGACCGGCTTCATTCCCTAAGATTAGGTCTAGTTTACCCCATCTCCAGTAGGACCATCTACGAGCTGGCATATAAAGATCTCCTGGATGCACTTCAAAAATTCCACCCTGTCTAATCCTTTCACTCTAAGGCCAACCCAGTGAATGTTAGCAAAGTTGAAGTCCCCTACAACAATAACTCTGTTTCTTTAACATCGTTCTGTTTTATGCCTACGTGTCTGTTCCTTTATTTTCCACTGACTATTGGGAAGCCTGTAGTGTAATCCCAGCAAAGTAACCTCCCTTTTTTTATTTCTAAGCTGTACCAATATGGCCTTATTTGAAGACCTTCTAGGATGTCCTCCCTCATTATGGCAATGAGAGTTTTCTTTATCAACAATGCAATGCCCCCAACTCTCTTATACTCACCACTCCTTACCCCACTATTATGCTTGAAGCTTTTTTACCCTAAAATGTTGAGCTGCCAGTCCTGTCCTTCCTTCAACAATGTCTCAGTGATTGTAACAATATCATTATTCCTACATGCTGATCAATACTCTTAAGTTCATCTGGTTTACCAGTCAAGCTCCTTGCATTAAAATAGATACAATTTAGCTTCCCAGACCTCCTATGTGCCTTATCCTCCCATGTCTTTGCTGCCTATCGGACTGTCCTGGTATTCCTTCTTTATCTGATTGGACCTTGCTCCCAATTTTACATCTGCCCTGCGCCCCATCCCCCTGCCAAATTAGTTTAAAACCTGCCCAACAGTACAAGCAAGCCTCCAGCAAGGATATTAGACCCATTCCAGCTCAGGTGTAACCCGTCCAATTTGTACAGGTCCCATCTACCCCAGAAGCCGTCCCAGTGATCCAAAATTCTAAAGCCCTCCCTCCTATACTACTCCTTCAGTCACAAATTCATCTGACCTACCTTTCTATTCCAATACACTGCAGCGTGTGGCATTTGAAGTAATCTGGAGATTACAACCTTAGTAGTCTTCCTCTTTCATCTATTACCTAATTCTCTAAATTCCTGCTACAGAACATCATTTCTTTTCTTTTTACACACGTTGGCACCAACAACATGTACCATGGCTGCTGGCTGTTCACCCTCCCCCTTCAGAATGCTCTGCAGCCACTCTGTGACATCCCTGACCCTGGCACCAGGGAGGCAACATACCATTTGAGAGTCTCATTTGCAGCCATAGAACTGCCTGTCAGTTCCCCTTGTAATGGAGTCCCCTGTTACTAAAGCTCTCCCAGTTTTGTTCCTCCCCTGCTGTGCAGCAGAGCTAATCACGATAACACAAACTTGGCTGTTGCTAATTTCCCAAGAGGCCATATGTATCCAAATGGTATATTTTTTGAGACGGGAATGGCCAGAAGGGACTCCTGCATTGCCTACCCACATTTACTAGCCTTCCTGGAGGTCACCCAATGCTTTTCTGCCCACATAGCCCTTACTTGTGGGTGTGACCAGCTCACTAAACATGCTAAGGTTTTGGAGTAGATCTGTAGCTCGGGTTGTGGGTGTTGAGGTTGGTTGGCTCGCCGAGCTGGTTTGTTGTTCCGCAGAC